>NC_135214.1:31755970-31885970 GCF_052324685.1 Brachyhypopomus gauderio | reverse complement strand
TAGCTAGCATAAATAGGTTACGTCCCAAAAATGTCCAAATGTCAGTGCTAAAACCTGGAATGAGAGATACAATACAGTACTATATTGTACTAACACCATAGTATATTGTACTTTTGTCCTATACTAACTGCCTGATTAGATTTAATTAAAGTGTTAATTAACTCATTATGCTTGTGTCACTCCCTGGCCAGCGTTCAGCCAACATTCAAACAGCACACGTCGCACATTTGTCACAGCACTCAGCCCCTCCCCCAGCCACGATCACCCAATCAGGGAATCATCACTCTCACCTTGTTCCTCAGTCATTAGCCTGAGTCGTTAGCCACAGTGTTTAAACCCCACAGGTGCCCAGGTTTGGTGCCTTGCATTGAACATCTCGAGCCTCATATTGGCTTTGTTAGCCGGTCTCCCCACATTGTTCATGAAGCCTTTTTTCTTCATTAGAGCTGTTGTTCTTAAAATAAACATTTTGTGTTTTCACACTCACATGTCACTCCTGCTTCCAGAATGTCACAGTTGGGTCTAATTGTTGCTTGAGGCTTCAGTATTTTGAGAGCTGTGAGAGCCCAAAAGCAATAGACCTCAGGTCAGAACTATTTCTCTGTACAGTTTTGTTTGTAAACTTGAGGTCTCTTGTAGTTGTAATTCACTCTGAAGCTGGGGATACACTGTATGATTTACAAAATCTCATTCTCTGTTGTCCTCTCACACTGCATGCATTGAATCACCGTTCAGTTGGCATTGCAATGTTGTCATTCGAAAATTAAAGATTGCTGACAAGGTAGCTTAGTAGTAGCCATTTTTTTAACAAATGTTTTTCGAATGCATATGTAGCTGGTTTTTAAAATGAAAATGTCCTTGCATTATCTACAGAGCCAATCATATTAATCAGGTGCCCTTTTGTGATTAGATGGGAGGGTCATTATTAAACTTAAAGTTTGAGCCTATGTTTATTTGAAATTTGAAGTAATGGTATTGAGTAGGGGTGTCATGATTCTCTAAATCCTCAATTCGATTGTATTTCCGATTTTAGGGTCACGATTCGATTGAATTCTCGATTTACAGCAGAGAGGCCTATGCCAGTTTTAGATTAGTCTATGGTCAGTCATTGGTTTGATTAATCAAATTTACAATATATTATTTCAAAAGGTGGGTTTGATATGTGATGCAAAGTGATACAAGTGATCTGTAATACAACACATTAGGCACTAATGGTCAAATTTAAATAATTTAATTAAGATAAATGTAACAATCTTGTTCTCAGTGGAAAACAACAAAAACAACAAATAATAACAAAAATGAGAGGTCACAGAGGGTACCTGCTATCTAGTGGCTTTTTTTTTGGTAGCAGCAATGTGCACTATTAAAACAGCAATGTGCAACATAAAATAAATAATAAAAAAATACAGGAACAGTACAAAATAATACAAACTAAATACAAACTAAACTATCCTACAAAATTTCTTTAAAAACAATTAGTGTCTTCATACATGGAGGGCAACACTTTAGTTGTAAGATACGACCTTACTTTCGCGAGTAACTGTAGCGCGCGACTCCGCACACCTCAAGCGAACGGCGGAGGCGTTTTTACTTGGCGCGTCAAATTCTTTGCAGTGTTGTCCGTAACAATATGTGGTAGTATAAAGAAACACCCCTCAAAAACAGGGGAAGGAACATGTAACTGACTAATTTTTATGTTGCATTGTGTTCCAGGTTTGAAAGGTGCTGGAATTTAGGCTAAAGTACTTGAAAATGCTTGAAATTGTACCTACTTCGTTTCACAACAAATAGCTGTCTGACTGAACAGTTCTCTTGTAGGCTATTACGTTAACAAATACGCCTCTTGTAATTCCAGGACGAAACATGAGAGAACTTGAAGATGTTAAGATTGGGCGTTTTGAAAATAAACAACCATTAAATAATGTGATGAAAAAGCGAATTATTTCGAATCATTATGAGTATTGTGACGGGCAGGGAGTGCAAACAAAAAGGAATTGATCACGCCAAGTCTCAGGGAAAAAGGAATGGGTTAATGAAGAAGTGCGCAAACCAAAAACCCGTGAGTAGATCCGAATTAAGGATATAATGGCCAGCGGTCAACTGGTAAGTGGAGACCCCCACAAGGTCCAGGAACATCACGACACCACCAGGGGAAGCACCTGCACAGAAAACACACACACACACACACACACACACACACACACACACCAACATAAAACACAAACGAGCCCCATCGACGCCCTCCGTGCCATACCCCGTGGCACGGGACCACAGCCGGTCCCCCCCCAAACACACATTTAAGGGGAGGAGCAAGCGTGGAATTACATATAACAACATTTCACGAGCACGGTAGGACACGCAAACGAACACGCAAAGTCTAGACAAACAAAAACAGTGTACAAAACGATGAACGAAACGAGACCCACACATTCGCGCTCGGTACGTTTGTGATATGCCGCTCAGGTTCGCAGTCTCTCCCCCACATAAAACACAAGACGAAAGGGGAGTGAGGCGACAGTGACGAGCAGCATCAACGTCACACACAAAACACAGAACACAAAACACAACCGAGCGACGCACACTGATCTACGTTGCCGTTCGCGTGTACACACTAACACCACACAAGACGTGTTCCCAGGAAGACAGCCCTGGTCCTCGCCGTGCCACAAACACAACACATAGGCACAGCGGATCTCTTTACGAAACACCACGCAGACGAACACTTACCACGAGACATGACCACGAACTAAGGAGAAAATAAGTATTTAGTCAGTCACCAATTGTGCAAGTTCTCCCACTTAAAAAGATGAGAGAGGCCGGTAATTGACATCATAGGTAGACCTCAACTATGAGAGACAAAATGTGAAAAAAAATTTGAGAAAATCATTTTGTCTGACTTTTAAAGAATTTATTTGCAAATAATGGTGGAAAATAAGTATTTGGTCAATAACAAAAGTTCATCTCAATACTTTGTTGTATATCCTCTGTTGGCAATGACAGAGGTCAAACGTTTTCTGCAAGTCTTCACAAGGTTGGCACACACTGTTGCTGGTATGTTGGCCCATTCCTCCATGCAGATCTCCTCTAGAGCAGTGATGTTTTGGGGCTGTCGGCGGGCAACACGGACTTTTAACTCCCTCCAAAGATTTTCGATGGGGTTGAGATCGAGAGACTGGCTAGGCCACTCCAGGACTTTGAAATGTTTCTTACGAAGCCACTCCTTTGTTGCCCTGGCAGTGTGCTTGGGATCATTGTCATGCTGAAAGACCCAGCCACGTTTCATCTTCATTGCCCTTGCTGATGGAAGGAGGTTTGCACCCAAAATCTCACAATACATGGCCCCATTCATTCTTTCATGTACACGGACCAGTCGTCCTGGTCCCTTTGCAGAGAAACTGCCCCAAAGCATGATGTTGCCACCCCCATGCTTGACAGTTGGTATGGTGTTCTTTGGATGCAACTCAGCATTCACTGTCCTCCAAACACGACAAGTTGTGTTTTTACCAAATAGTTCTACTTTGGTTTCATCTGACCATATGACATTCTCCCAATACTCTTCTGGAACATTCAAATGCTCTCTAGCAAACTTCAGACGTGCCTGGATATGGACTGGCTTAAGCAGGGGGACACGTCTGGCACTGCAAGATCTGAGTCCCTGGCGTCGTAGTGTGTTGCTGATGGTAGCCTTTGTAACGTTGGTCCCAGCTTTCTGCAGGTCATTCACTAGATCCCCCCTTGTGGTTCTGGGATTTTTCCTCACTGTTCTTGTGATCATTTTGACCCCACGGGCTGAGATCTTGCGTGGAGCCCCAGATCGAGGGAGATTAGTAGTGGTCTTATAGGTCTTCCATTTTCTGATTATTGCTCCCAAAGTAGATTTCTTCACACCAAGCTGCTTGCCTATTGCAGATTCAGTCTTCCCAGCCTGGTGCAGGTCTACAATTCGGTTTCTGGTGTCCTCCGACAGCTCTTTCGTCTTCACCATAGTGGAGTTTGGAGTGTGACTGTTTGAGGTTGTGGGCAGGTGTCTTTTATACTGTTAACGACTTCAAACAGGTGCCATTAATACAGGTAATGAGTGGGGGAAAGAGGAGCCTCTTAAAAAGAAGTTACAGGTCTGTGACAGCCAGAAATCTTGTTTGTTTGTAGGTGACCAAATACTTATTTTCCACCATTATTTGCAAATAAATTCTTTAAAAGTCAGACAAAATGATTTTCTCATTTTTTTTTCACATTTTGTCTCTCATAGTTGAGGTCTACCTATGATGTCAATTACAGGCCTCTCTCATCTTTTTAAGTGGGAGAACTTGCACAATTGGTGACTGACTAAATACTTATTTTCCCCACTGTATAGGCAAACAAACGACCCTCAGGTGAGACGGATCACGGGCTCCGCCCACCTGAGGGACACACACGACGTAACAAAACAACAACAATAACAGCCGCTGTGGACGGAGGCGACCGTTAGGGGGCCGCCTCACCGTGACAAGTATATATATTAATATTTAACTTAATTAGGTTTAACGTGCTGGGAATTATTGAAATGGACCTTGAAAGTGACGTTCAAGTGCTTTAATTCCACCTTGTAAAGGTGTATGAGCCCAGCAATCATGACTTAGTTCACTGCGCTGAGGCAAGGCGAGCGCGAAGTTACAAAATTCAAGAGGTGCACGACCTCGCGAATCACCAGCGTGAGGCCCTCGCGCACACGATTACGTTAGTTTCGGTGCACGGACCCTCACGCCCCTCGCGACGTATAAACCAAGCTTTACTTTGCGTCACGGACGTAATTTTGGGGGGGGACGGGGGGGACATGTCCCCCCCACTTTTTCAAAAGCTGGCTTTGGTCCCCCCCCCAGTTTTTACGGTTAAAACCAAATATTTAAATAGCGACGAATCCATGTCCCCCCCACTTTTGAAATCAAAATTACGTCCATGCTTTGCGTAGTGTGGGTGCTTGCGTAGCTTAGAGGGAGGGATCGTCAATCCTCTTTTTGACTCGAGATTGTGACATAATTTTGATCGATTTTGATTAAATATCGATTTGATTTGATATCGATCAATAACCCCTAGTATTGAGTCCTGTAGTTTAGTAGTAGTCTGACTCAAGGGTATCTTGACTTCCCTAAATGTAAATATAAATGTGAAAATGTCCTTTAATTAAAGCATGGTGAAAATCAGTTAAGAAACTTGATCTATGTGCACATGCGTGTGCACACACACATGCCTACTCGTGCATGGCTATGTGTTTGTGTCCCAAAAACACGGATTAATTCCCATGATCTTAATATGAAAAGAGGTTTGAGTTTATGAGTAAGACTGCAGTGTCAGTGTGTGACTCTAGCAACACACACACACACACACAAACATGCATTCCTCTGGATTAAGGTAACAGTGAGAGGCTTGTCTTTTGTGTGTGTGTGTGTGTGTGTGTGTGTGTGTGTGTAGGGCTGGAGGTCTCACCTCATGGACAGCAGCCTGGGCTGTATGCAGAACACACGCAGGGCTCCAGCACTACAGCGAGCACAGACACGTGCACAAGGTGAGCCATTCATCCAGCCCCAACCCCCACTGGGCTAATAGAACCGCCCCGCGCAAACCCCACACAAACCCCCAAATGACAAGCAGGCAGGCAGATGTCTCCTTGGAGAAGTTTCTCTACTGCAGCTTTAAATTTGCTTTCTGTAATAGTGTCACAAAGTAGCCCAGGCATAACTGAGCCAGCTAAATAAATCAAGCTGGCTGAGATACAGAACTACAGATGTTATAGTTATACACTTATGAAAGGAGCTAATCTCGGGATTGAAATTTTATCAGTATAATTCACCTAAATAACTAAATCTGGACGATACTGAGAAAAGGTTTAAGGTTCTGTGTTGAGTTAGGGAAGCAGTGTTATATTATTAATCTAATCAAAAGCAACTTTGCAAATTCCAAATTGTGCATATAACTCAAAGCTTTGATATCAAAGCAAGTTTAACTGGAAATTACACTCACTGGCCCCTTTATTAGGTACACTGCTAGTTCCACTGTTCAACCACATCCCAAATGTGCTCTGTTGAATTGAGATCTGGTGACTGTGGAGATTTTATGATGTCTTTATGACATGATGTGGTATCCTGCTGGAAGTAGCCATCAGAAGATGGGTAGACTGTGGTCATAAAGGGATGGACATGATCAGTAACAATACCAACAACAAGGCTGTGGTATTGACACAAAGCTCAATTGGTAGCAATGGGCCCAAAATGTGCCAGGAAAATAAAGTGGCCGGGGAGTGTATATCTACACATAAAAAACATAAGTATGTAAGAGTATTAAAGATAACATTTCCAACTTCTCGGTGCACTCCCCCAACCCACCATTCACCTCTTCTCTTTTGGATCAGAGAAGGCGATTGGTATGGCCCCAACGAAGCCGGCGGCCACAGCAGCGGTAGGTGTGCCTGTGTATAAAGTCAGAGGGGTTGCCAGGGGGAGTAGCCGCATCCCCACAACCACCCTACGGCCGAGCGGCACTGGCCGCCTTATTTCAGGCAAGCCCCCGAACCACAGACCCATCCAGGCATAAGGTTTCATCTGCTCTCACAGTCTCCAAGGGCTGCAACCGCTCGTTGGTTCTCCTAGTATAAAGCACATCAGCCATACAGCTCCATCTTCTAAATCCAGGGGCTAATTGTACATGAGGTCCACTTTTTCCTTTGCAAGGTAACGTACTGAATCTTTGAAGAGCGTTTAACCTCTGTCTGGTAGCGCTTATGCGGAAAAAAGATTTATTGGAACTGGCTTAAATGCAAATGGGAAAATTTACCTAGCAAAGAGTATGTTAAGAAAATAAGTTAAACCTATAAATAATGCCATAATAATCAGCCATATTACACGCTACATGAAACGTGCTATATGTTAGCGATACGTTACAGGCCCCTGGATTACAGCAGATGACCATGCAGTGCTGATCTTTAACATCCCTACAATGCTCTATGTTTACATTTTGAACACATTGTTCACATGATCAGTAGAATCAGCTGTATTTGTAATAATGTATTGTTGTACCTGGTTTTTATAGCTGTAGTTGTGGTGTATAAAAATATATTTGATTTTATTTTATTTGATTTGTGTATTTGTTGTGTGTGTCTGACAATGTGTACATTAAGCACTTTTCAATTTCTGGCTTTTTAAAAGTCTTGAAATCTTTTAAATAATAGATTGTCTCAGTGAAAAAAACATGGTACCCTGACACCCTGAACACACCCTGATACCCTGATGAGGCTAAAATTACCCAAAAGCTGACATAATAATCATCTACTGGTGTCACTAACGTAATGTTTACAGCATACCACAGTGCTCTTTAGACCGGCACGTAGACAAGGACACCTTTGAAACATGACTTTGATTATGAAAATAGACGATAATGATGATAATAATGTGACAGCTTTAGATACTTGATAAAAAAAATAATGATTTGGTTATTTGATCTGCAATGTACATTTTATAAAATTTATAGGGTAGTGAGGTTTTTTTGTTTTTTAATTTACAGAAATTTGAGAACTTGGAAACTTGAGACCCAATACTGATTATTTCATTTCAGTACAGTGACTTACAACTTGAAATCATGACTTGGCAATTGGGAACCTTGTTTTAAAAAGTGTTATAATAATAATGATACTACTAATATTAAGATATTATTATATTATTATTAATTCAATTTTTGATTGATGTGGAGTACACTGCATCATAAACAGAGGAAGGTTTCCTGAGAAACCTTATGTATTTTCTCTGGAAACCTTATGTTCTTCAAAGAAATGTTGATATATGTATATAAATAAAAGTATGATGTGTTTTTCTCCTTTTTGTTATTCACAACTAGTAGTGCCTATAAACAACAGAAACAAAGGAATGTTTCCCAACAATAACTAGATTATTCCTAAACACACTTGTCCTCTTACACTGCAGGGTTATTTTCACTTAAATAAATCCAGTGACCTCATATGAGATTGCGGACTCTCACAAGATTAGACTATTGTATTACCTATGACTCTCCAGGTGTAAGAATCGATTCTTTCATGATTACATATTTTTGATAGAAGAAATACCTTGAATATTATGTGCCCTACTGCATTTCATGGAAAATGCAGTGGGTAAAATCATTTGTTGCTTATGAATCATGTAGTGATGTATTCACTGATAAAAATGAAACGCATCCTAGTATTTAATTTTTTTTATTATAAAACACTGGTATATATTAAGAAGTATGGTAATAGATTTACTCAAGTATGTCTGTGTGCTAAAACAGTATTTGTTTTTTATTTAAACTGAGGATAGTTTACTTCAGTGTTCATTTGACAGTGAATTACCATAAAACACCATGTCATATAACAGGCAAATGCGAACATTTGACAACACCTGCACCAAATTTACACTTACATACCTACAAGTGAACTTGAAAACATTGTGCAGGGTTACAGTTGCCTTACCAAGCAAGAATACTGGCTTTTGTGCAGGCTCAAAATGTAACTCAAGTTAGTAAAATTGTGATTCAATCAATGCAACAATTCTACATAGTCAGAACTAAACAAGTATAAACTTGAAAATAATACTTTACATATATCATGTTGAGACAGATCTGAATCTACCTGATGTCTCTGGCATGACACAAAAATAAACACACTATTTATATAATAATGGGGCCCTACAAATTTACTTCTTTTAAAATCAACCTTTAAATTTTTATCTTTCCTCTAATGTTGTCCTCACTTGTCCAATTTATAATTTAATCACCTTAAGTTGTTCACAATCAGGATATCTATGAATATATCTGAATGTCATGGAGGTTTGAAGGTGAGAGTGAATGTATGATTCTCAATGGCCTTTACCTCTGGCTGTTTTGTGTGTTAAATAAAATGCTGTTAAATAAAATGAAAGAATAAAAGCACCAGAGCTTTAATATGGGTGGTGTCCTTCCTGCTGACCCTGCAATAAGAATAGGGGTACTAGCTCAGACCCCAATCTGCTCCCCAAACCTTTATTTAACCACCAGCCTAATTCTTTGTCCTAGTAGTAGTAGATGTACATAATACAGAACAGATCAATGTAATGCCATTGAATCGAAACAATATTTGTCATTGCAATCATAGTCATTGCAGTATACCATGTTTTCCCCCTAAGGCTGGTGAAACTTAAATGAATTTAAATTCTCAGCAATGTTTGCATTTGGCATTTTGTATGTATACATTTCATTTGCACAAGCTGCAGTTTTGGCCACAGTGGAAATTTGAAACACTTTGCTATGTTATATCTATATTTGCAAAGAATTTTATAACTAAAACAGCTCTATCCAATAATTACACGTTATTTCATGAGAGACACGCCAAATAGAAGTATTTGTACTCAGCTACTTGTAACAAGACAAAAAAGGCATTCTAAACTCATCTTCATTGACAAATAGCAAAAAGTGGCTTTCAATGCAAAATTAGTCTTTAGTTTTCTTGAAAATCAGTTTGCAAGGTTCCAGTGCTATAAAAAGGCTCCAACTTCATTTAATGTTCCAGTTGCATTAAAGATGAAGATGCATTACTCTGAAATATTCTTGAGGGCATTTGATATTACAGACCAGGTATTTTACACTATAGGCAGCACTGATGCCTGCCCATGTATTTTTGTACTAACTATAACTCGCTGAAAATTTACCTCAAAGTTTTGTTATGGCCTGAAGAATATGCATTAAGACTGCACTGCTAAATGAGAAAAGATACATGACTTCTATTAGAATAATGTTGTTGTTGATTATGGTATTAGGCCATAATCAACTATTAAAAGAATCAATTATTAAAAGAAGACAATAAAGCTAATGTTTAATGGAGATGCCCCCCAAACAAACAAACAAACAAACAAAAATATATAAAAAACATGTTTAAGATGTTCTCTCTTTACCAGTAACCTGTTACATCTCAATTAGGCTATACAAAATGTCGCACTGTAAATTAGAGAGCGCGCCTTTTGGCGCAGGTGAGATTCTCGTTATGTACTATACTCCACATCCTCAGCAGTTCCTCGGGGTTTAGCTTGTGTACCACAATGAGGTGACGGAAAAAACAGGGTTCTCTATTCATTGGGCTTACTGTTCGCTTCGTTATGCCAAATGTCTTGAATCCCGAATGCATTTCGGGTGCAAGCCCTAACTTCTGAAGGCACATTCCCAAGAACACGTCGTCGATGGGGAAAAGCTCCACACTCTGAGACACGGTGAAAAGTCTACGAGCCAACACCGAAGACATCAGGAAGCCTCCACCGCCTACGTAGGGCGGATACGGTTTATCAAACAGCTCCTTAGGTATGAAGTACTTACTCTGACGGTTTCTAATAGGTATGGCTTTAGAAATAGTGTCTCCAGCAAACAGGTTGTGTACCTTGTGTTCCTGAATTCTGAAGCCAATAAGATCCACCAGATTATTTATATTAACAAAAACATCGTCATCCCCTTTAAAGATGAAAGGCACTTCAGTACAATAAATGTTAAACCACCTCAGAAAATTAACTTCCTTCAAGGTGAGGTTAAAAAACGTATCCATGAAATTCCACTGTAATATATCTCCGTAAATTGTATCCTCATATTCTATCAACTTCTGTAGATTTTTACTGTCTTTGCCAGGCGACGGGACGCCTAAGAGAAAAAGAGTTTTTATTTTCTTCCCATGGATTGTCTTCTCCTTTCCCCAAGTTTTACGCACAGCCTCGCGTCTGTCGTGGTGCTCTATCACCGATTTGACTACGACCAGTATGTCCAGGTCTGAGCTACATTTCTCCGGGTGATTTATCAGCATGGGGAAATATCTGCAGTGTCTGTGCAGAACGAACTGGTGGAACCTCAGATCCAGTTTTTTAAACCACGGTTTGCTCTTCATGTCTGAATTTTCTGTGCAGTTGATTTTGTTTATATTCCAAGTAGACAGGGCACTTTTGTTTACTGGCGCCGTGCGGGTAGAGTCCAATTCATTCCTTTGCGACGAAAGCGAATATTTTTTAACGGGACTGATGCGCTTGGTTTTGACCGTCGCACACTGGGAACCGCACCAGCCGTTTTTTACATCCAAATGGAATTCCTTCATATTGATATCCACGACTTTAAATTTTTGAATCATTAGTAAAGTGGCAAAAACTAAAGTCAAACTAAGTAAGGTCTTTAGGGCTCTTTTGCGGCGGAATAAATGATCCATACCTGACACTCTTCAAACCTAGTTGCCACGATCGGTCGGAGGAAAAGGAGGAATCCTCAGGGAAACTTTGTGAACACATACAATGTGTAATTAATCTCCCAGTTGTTAGGATGCTTGAAGTAAATTAATATCCCGTTAGATGGCATTCTGATGAAGGTGGAGAGTTCAGCACCTGACGAGGAGGAGCTGTTGAGTGTCCGTGCCTCATGTTCGCTCCTCCGCTATCCTAGCTCTAAAACTTCCTCGGCCAACTAAACATTTGACGCCTCGCCACAACGGTATTTTCAAAGTGCATCCCAGTAACCCACTCTGCTGACGACAGAGGCATTAACTCATCAAACTGAGGGTTGTCTCGTGAAGTTAGCCTGCCCCTCCCTCCATCCATCCATCCCTCCACCCCTCCTTACCCTGCACGAGCTCGACCCATCCCCAAACAGAACATCTAACTGTAACAAGCAGCTCTCTCATTACGCCTCACAGCTCTGGCCAGTCTCCTAGCCTACACGTCTCAAGGGCTTCAAATGAATACTGAAAAGAACCCAGTTCATTAACCGAACGGCAGATTCAAGCGTGTGCATTATATTCACTCATAATTGAAGCTATTGTTTGTAGCAACTAAAATACTAAAAGCATTCTGACTGGGCAAAAATAGAAAAAATAGAGAAACTCATCACAAGCCTATTAGCACCCCCATGTTTTTATATAGCCAACTTAATATTTTTGCCTGTGTGTAGACGGAAGATTTAATAATGGCTGTATGTGATTTCAAATTCTTCTGTGTATCGCACATAATTGCGCAACCAAAGACAACTTTATTGTATGTGCAAATATACTTGGTCAATAAAGACAATTTTTGATTGAAATTAGGCACTTTTTACCAACAATAACGTAAACGCGGGTCAGAAATGATGTAGGCATAAGAGATGGGAGAAAGCGGGGTTTATTGCTGTAGGCGATTGTTATGTTAACTTACACATTGCGGTAAACCAATCACAATTGGTCCATTCATCAACTATGAAACTGAAGGTCTGGCACGAGGCCCACGAGACTAGTACTTGGAATAGAATAGATCAGGGGTTCTTAACCTTTTTCACTGTGCGACCCCCTTTTAGGCTCAGGTAAATTTCGCGACCCCCCCCCCCCCCCTCCCGTTTACGTTCTAAACACTCCACAGCTTTTGATTGCAAACTCGAATGCTTCGTCTGCAAATGGCGTAGCAACTTGGAGGGCCTGAGACTTTCCTTGGCTAGCACTTCGCCACAAACAAGACACTAGGGTTCTCTCACGCATTGAGCCTGAGACACACGAATTTGACTATTTTCACACGCTCTCACGCCACACATCCGATTTCTCACGCCGAAAAAAAAACTAGTTTATTTACCTCTGATCCATATCTATGATTCAATGAGTTACTAGTTCGCTCTGGCACCAATCACCGGTGATCGATCGATCGCGATATAACACTTAATTTGTGTCCATTGTACACCCGCCCGGTAACAATTTACACTCGCCACCCCCTCCAGGTTCAAATCTCACTCCAAGCGATCTTGAAAAGTTGGCAACCCTGAACACACTGCGGTCGTGCATCCTCTCCTTAGCTTGTCTGCGTAAATCCATATTCTAAGTACTTTTCATATTTTCTCACTTTCTTCGTTTTTTTCTGTTCTGAAGTTCCTGGAAGTGGGCGTTTTGCATCCCCACTTTCAGTTCGACGTTCTACAAAACGCTCCATGTTAATCCAGCCTGGACGAGCGGAGCCACAATGAGGCAGTTTTCAATAAACTTTACTGAATCAACCTGCCTCATTCTGAGTCTTGATTCAGGTTCGCGCATGCACGTTGTGGCTCCGCTTGTCCAGGCTGAGTAAAGAACACCAAAATTTAGCTCCGAACCTGATTCGTCGCACATTTAACTCAGAAAACACCTTATTTTGTGTCACATTCGCGACCCCCAGGTTAAGAACCCCTGGAATAGATGAACCCGTGAACATAAATAATGTATCTGGCGCCCCCGCGTGGTCATTAATATAAAACGTTTTTTAGCGTGCACGAACGCTCTCGAGCACGCGCAAACTTACACAGAGCGCGCGCTTAAAAAAAACTATTTCATTGTATAATTACGTACTCTGCTCTGGATGATTAGTCAACCTGAGTTGAGGTGGGGGATGGATAAATTGATTATGATAGTCTATATCGCCTTAGTCTGAGTTTGTAATTTGTAAAATGATGTAGTTAAAATATTTACAGAATAAAACAAATGTAAGTTCCTGTTACGGTCTTAATTAAGATCGAGTGCTCCTCCTGGACGTTTGCTGAATGAAGTTATTGGCCTGACAAAAATCACGTAGGTTTGCTTAAGGTAAATTTCACCAGTGCTGTATAAAAACCTTTAAATTAAGTAATCTGATGAACTGTTGAAATAGCCATTTAAAATAATATTAGATTCCCTAGCCCTGAACGAGTTATAGGCTACTTACACATTTGCTTATTATCATGACTGGATCGTTGTACAGGCAAATTAGCTACGTCATTGTGGGCATCCAACACACACACTATGTGGGGGGGGGGGGGGGGCGAACGTAAATTGTTCGGATCAGAGGTAAATAAATAGTTTTTTCTGCGTGAGAAATCGTATGTGTTGCGTGTGAGCGTGTGAAGACAGTCTCAATCAAATGCGTGTGTCTCACGCTCATTGCGTGAGAGTTGGCAACCCTGTATACATTATGAATGTAGTAGTATGCTTATTGCGTTGAGTTTCTGTTTTGACTAACAATGTATTACGTTATCCTATGCAATAGTTTTAACAAAGTAGGATGCTAGCTTAGTTAACTATGAACTATCTAGCAGATAACTAACTAGCTAGCTAACGTTAGTATCTTAAAACGTTTTAAAAGCCTAGCTGTTGGCCAGCCAACATAGTAATGTTAGTATCAGTTATAGATTTTACATTAGTCCAACTAACAAACACCTAACGTTAACTGGTTAACTAGCTAGTGATCTAAACTAAGAATCTCAATGCCGTTTGCCAGTTAACCTAAAGTGCCAACGTTATCAAATCAAAGCTGCTTAATCTACTTTTAAGGTTTAGGTAAATGCGAATTGTAAGTTAAAAGAAGAGTGCACTGTGTCTTTAAAGTGTCTCGTCTAAGTTCAGGCGAGGTCAATGTCGTGGCCACTCGGATCGTACCGCCTTCTTCCCCACAGTTTCCGCCCCGCTAGCTCGGTGTCGTTTCTGGACTAGTATCGACCATATTTGTGCGTGTAAACACACTTCACACTGGATCGTTTCGTATTTGAACACACACACACACATTCACAGGAGTCGTTGAGGAGGGAAGCACCTAGTGCAGAGATCTGGGACTGAAACTAGAGACGCAGCGGAGCGCAGCAGATGGCCGGGGAGCGGACACGTCTCCCGAAGAGACCTCTCCACGGAGACGAGACTCCGCCTGAAGATGTTCATGAAACTGTCGGTACACAGCAGGGGTCACCTGCTTATGCAGACCGCTGTGGGGGTAAAGTGCGGCGAGGTAAGGAAAACAACGCAGTGAAATGGAAGGCACTGCAGCACTCCGACACAGCCGACCCGGCAGGGAAAGTGGACGTGCCGGTGGTTTACGGGTCCGCCGAACCGACAGATCATAGCATATTTTTCGATGAGGACAGTAATCAAATCTTTCCAGTTGAACAGTTTTTTGGGAACTTGGATGCAGTTCAGGTAAGGGCGCTTACGCGTCTAATGTAGTATAACACCACATAACAGAAATTAAACTATGAATGTTAAACTGTTAGGTCTGGTAGGTAATTAAATTGGTTATCAATAAATAGACTAATGGTTGTCTGGTCTTTAGATTTGGAGGATTGAACCACCAGAATACTTTTAACTGAGTTTATTACTATTTCTACACACCATTGTGGATTATGGTAACCCAGTGGTGCAATTTTGATAACCTATTGGTGTTTTCAGTCAAATCTGGATTAATAATAAATTTTAAAAATATATTTTTGTTTGTTTGTTTGTTTTGGTTTTTTCGAATAACCAATCAATACATTTGGCTATTACACCTATTCACTGGTGCATAATAAACATATAAATATCAACACTACCGTTTCATGGCATGTGATTGTTTACAAATATACCCAGATATTTTTACTTTATTCTTTTTGCAGGATTATTCAGGGAAAGCCACTACAACAGAGAGAGCAAGCAGACGAGAACACAGGAGACGCCATTACTACGCCAAAGAGGACCCTGGTGAGGAGCAGACGTGAAGAACAGTGTGACTGAATCTGATGCATCTTCTATACCTACACTCTGTGAAAATATTGTCCAGTGTAATTTGTAATAATAGAATCATATCTCAGAGAAAAGGTTTTTAAGAACATTTCCAGTGATCACTATTATTTTTAAAGGCTTTTAAATAAATGTAGGAAGGTAATTAATAAACCCAGCTGGTGGGGGCTTTTGAAAGAGGCATTTGTTATTTTTATTGGACATAGGGGTTTTTTGTAGGTATTCTCAGTTGCCTTTCTGGCAACTTTCTGAAGCCACAAAATGTTTATTTTTAGGGAATTTGTAATGACTTATAAGTGTTAAGACTTTTAAGGCTTTTTTCAGTTTTAACCAAAATCAGTTTCCAGTAAGTGAAACATTTATGAAAGGAGTGAAGAACATGACAGAAATGCAGTACTTAAAACCAAAAGTGTTTTTGCATTGACCAGCCAAGAGATTCCTGCTGTACACAGGAAGCACTACATGACCTGGAAACTGGCTTATGTAGATGTGACATTATGCAGCTGATTCTTCACAGTAGGCCGACGAAGCGTTTGTACGCTGACCTGTTAATGACAGAAAGTGCCTCCGAGTGCTGGATGTGTGGGTGTGGTGGAGGTAGATAGGTGGATGGGGAGAACATGAAGCATTCCTGTTTAGATTTTTATTTATTTTATTTTTTAAGAGAGCCCCTCCATATACAGTGGGGAAAATAAGTATTTAGTCAGTCACCAATGGTGCAAGTTCTCCCACTTAAAAAGATGAGAGGCCTGTAATTGACATCATAGGTAGACCTCAACTATGAGAGACAAAATGTGAAAAAAAAAATTGAGAATCATTTTGTCTGACTTTTAAAGAATTTATTTGCAAATAATGGTGGAAAATAAGTATTTGGTCAATAACAAAAGTTCATCTCAATACTTTGTTGTATATCCTCTGTTGGCAATGACAGAGGTCAAACGTTTTCTGTAAGTCTTCACAAGGTTGGCACACACTGTTGCTGGTATGTTGGCCCATTCCTCCATGCAGATCTCCTCTAGAGCAGTGATGTTTTAGGGCTGTCGGCAGGCATTTTGTCTCTTAGTTGAGGTCTACCTATGATGTCAATTACCGGCTTCTCTCATCTTTTTAAGTGGGAGAACTTGCACAATTGGTGACTGACTAAATACTTATTTTCCCCACTGTAAATATATAGTTATTTTTTGCTTGTTTTTTTACTGTCATGGTCAGTTTAGTATTTATGTATCATTTATTATCGAATATACTTTTATGTTGTATAGTGAGATTTGTAGCGAAATGCTGTGCCTATGTAAGCAGACATCAAATCCATTTTAAAGGGTCATTAGTTGATTTACCACTTTTCATACAAATTCAGATAAACCATAAAATTAGAAGTGGGCAGTCTTTCCAAAACAACACATCACAATGTTTTGAAAACCTAATCCTGATCTATGATCTGAATTGCGACCTTTCTGTGTTCTGGGAATGTTGTTTAGTCTTTACATTGACCTTTTAGACACCTCATCACCCTATTTTTCTACCCCCATCTCCTGCTATTTGGCTAAGAAAACATTCAGTTGTATTTTGTATTCAAACATGTCTGTATAAAAGAAGTCGTCTCCCTGCATCGCCAGATGCTTGTACTGTGGACAAAAAAACAAAACCCCATACTGCGCAGCCAAGAAAAATTATAAAACAGGTTATTTAAAGTACTTTTTCACACCAGAAATAATTATGTTATGGGGTATTCATAAGCTGAAATAATCCACTTTTTACAACAGGACAACATTGTATCCATCTCCTGATGTTATGCAGAATTGTACACGCGAAATATTCCCCTTCCCCACAGAAATCGGCAACACCCAGTTAGCACCACTTTCGATAACTTCTTCTGAAGTATTATTAACAAAGAGCTTACCTCATCACTCTTAAGTGATTACAACATTGGTAATGCTAGACGTGTAAGAACTTAGCTGGACAATGTAGATCTTTAGAGGTGATGATGTGTTCAAGTGGGAATGGAAGGCAGATTCAAAAACAGTAAGCACATGAATATATATATTCCAGTGTTCACCTTCTTGACTTCTGGAGATCAGGTTATATATATGCATCTTTTAATCAAATCATATAATCAAACATTACACCTTAAGTATTTTGTATTCAAAACATGTCTTTATAAAAGTGGTAAAAAAAAAAAACTTGATTTATAGCTAGACATCTATATTTTTGTATGATAGTGTTACTTTTGCCACTAGATGCCTTGTTTGTATAGTGCTAATACATTTTTTTACATGTTAAATATTCACTGCATTCTACTCCACACCTCCCTGCTCTCTGCAAAGGTGGTCCTCCAATCTGAAGAAATCTGAAGTGCTATGTATTAATGTGACTGCTATTGAAGTGTTTGTAGCAAATCTGTATGATGGTTGATGAGTTACTCAAATATGTATTAATTTTGTGTGGATGTGACTATCAGGATTTTTTCAAAGAAAAAATACATCTTGTGGTCTTCAATAAAAGAGCACAATTCCTGGAAAGTAAATAAAATGTTTTTCTCAAGTCAGTAAGTTTCAGAAATTATCAGGTTCCCATAGAAGAGAATTTAAAGGGGTAAATCAATGGTTAAACATAAAACACCACTGATTTACATGAGACATTTAGTTAAAATATTTTTATGGTTTAGAATTACAATATATAAAAATCACAAGACATTTTGGAGTTTCACATAAAAATGAGTGTTCAGATGAAATGTAAAAAAAAAAAAATCTAACAATAAGGATATTATTGTTACAATACAAAATATGATTTTATCCTGTAAATGTAATACAGCATTTAATAGATTCCTCCAACCATGGACATATGCATATTCATTTCCGAGTCTTTTTAACACGTTTAAACACTAACTTAGGGTCACATGTTAAGTCATGGGCCCCCTTCTTGTGGCAAACTATGTGAACAAGTTTGAGGTTTACTCGGGTGAACAGCAGGTTATAGAAGTAGTCTAAGTTTACATCACTGCTTTTGTTACCAGTAAGTGCTGCAGCAAGTGTGGGTATGATGGTTCTTTTCTTCTCAATTCTGAAACAAATACATTTTCTTCCTTGAAATGATTACCTTCAACAAAGTTAGAATTCATCCGGTGCATCTGGTATTGAGTGTCAGTAGGGAACACTTATTGAGACTATGATTAGTGTGTTTCATGCATGTCGTACTGTTCATTGGATTACCTGTGGTCCAAATTCCAGGTGCTGAAGAGTATTCTGTTCTCACGATTGCCATACGGGTTTATTGAATGGTAAAGGGGACACTGGTCCTGGTCAAAAGCACCCTGACAACACACCAAATGGCAATAAAAAGTAAATAAATAAATATTAAGAATAACAGTACGTTATTCTTTATAAAGTACTAGTAAGGACATGTGACTACTGTCAAAATTGTCAGTTAGTGTTTGGTTAATAATAATAAAAAAAAAAACTATGACCTTTCACCTTTTTATGGCTTTGTACATTGCACTGTGTCTGAGTGATCTACACTGGACTAATGACGGTACCTGGCAGGAGAACCAGCCCTCTGGACTAATGACTGTACCTGGCAGGAGAACCAGCCCTCTGGACTAATGACTGTACCTGGCAGGAGAACCAGCCCTCTGGACTAATGACTGTACCTGGCAGGAGAACCAGCCCTCTGGACTAATGACTGTACCTGGCAGGAGAACCAGCCCTCTGAACTAATGACGGTACCTGGCAGGAGAACCAGCCCTCTGGACTAATGACGGTACCTGGCAGGAGAACCAGCCCTCTGGACTAATGACGGTACCTGGCAGGAGAACCAGCCCTCTGGACTAATGACGGTACCTGGCAGGAGTACCAGCCCTCTGAACTAATGACGGTACCTGGCAGGAGAACCAGCCCACTGGACTAATGACGGTACCTGGCAGGAGAACCAGCCCACTGGACTAATGACGGTACCTGGCAGGAGAACCAGCCCACTGGACTAATGACGGTACCTGGCAGGAGAACCAGCCCTCTGGACTAATGACGGTACCTGGCAGGAGAACCAGCCCTCTGGACTAATGACGGTACCTGGCAGGAGAACCAGCCCTCTGGACTAATGACGGTACCTGGCAGGAGAACCAGCCCTCTGAACTAATGATGGTACCTGGCAGGAGAACCAGCCCTCTGAACTAATGACGGTACCTGGCAGGAGAACCAGCCCTCTGAACTAATGACGGTACCTGGCAGGAGAACCAGCCCTCTGAACTAATGACGGTACCTGGCAGGAGAACCAGCCCTCTGGAGTGCACAAGCGATTCTGTTCCTTCTCAGTTCTGTCAAAGTAGGTGCCATGGTAACGTGCAGATTTCAGTTTTTCTGCAAAGCTGGCAACAATCTTGTCATATTCATGTTTTTCCTTAGCATCCGTAATAGTCTTGGCAAACCCTTGCACCTGGAATGAAATGCACACAGTCAGGCAATGCATTTACATTTTCGGCATTTAGCAGACGCTCTTATCCAGAGCGACTTACAAAATGCACAGGTGTGTGACCAGAACCACACGGCTGACGAGATGGTCCTACCTCCTTCATGTAACCCCGTATCCTTTGTTCACAGTTGTACTTCATGTATGAGGATTTTGTCTTAAACCTTGTGTCGATTCCTAAAAACAGAGGTTAGAAGTGTCCCTAGTACGAAAGATCAAATATTCAACCTTTTTCTTTTAGCAATTCTCCATGGTGCTGATATATGAAAACTTTGACATGTGATTCATTTCCTTGTGCTGGAAAATATTAAAAATAACAACGGGAAAAAAGTATTGAACATCAAAGTTTCATATTAATACCATCCTGTTTATTCAGTGGCACAAATATTTCTGTAGTTTAAACTACATTAATGATGCATTAGCAATATAAAAAAATGTACCTTTTAGGTGCTACCAAATGTTTGATCCTATTTTTTTTTTATTTTCACTATGGACAGAACACATCTATGACGATAGATGTTATTAAACAGAACACCACATCTATGACGATAGATGTTATTAAACAGGAAAAAACATGAAAGTTAAACTGTTTTGCCTGTTTCTAAAAAGTCAAAATCCTTTCTGCGATCTCAAAACAGGCGATTCTTCATACATCTCCACATTATAACAGCACAGTGAAGTTTACTTCGGCGTTATTATAACGTTGGCCTGGAGATGTGTTCACTTTCGGAACATGGCATACTGTCAGACAGTGTTTCATAGTAAATATATGGAATAAAGTTAATGAAAACAACAAATGAAAACCATTAGCTACAACCTTCAAACCAGTCCTTATCATCATCTCTGTTCTCCATATCCGCGTTGTCATTCACATTACACAGGAGGTCACAGAGCATCTTTCTCCATTTGGCAGGAATCTCACCCTCCTGCAGCTTTTGTGCCGCGCTGATAAGGTCGTCTGCGTGTCTGTCTATGCCTAGTACTTGACCCAGGTCATAAACCACTAATGGGGGGACGAAGTATAACTTTCACGTTACATTATGAAAAGCAATTTTGTTAAAGTTTATCGTTATATATTTTATAGTAATTATTACTATTATTCGATTCATATTAACATCTGCCGACTATGGCAACTTATTTCGGTGCACTGGATACCCACATTTATTCCAGCTCTGTCCATCAGAGAGGAGAACTACTTCTGTGTTGTCGGGAAGACGTCGGAAATACTCCTTCGTCAATATGGTTCCATCCTCGTACAAGCAACATTGTGTGGCTCCATTCTCGCACAGCTCCGGAAACGAAAACATGTTTGTTTGTTTATTCAAACGTTTACTTTTACACTTCTTACATTCAAAAGTGAAGATCAATGGAGCACTGACCAAACACATAACGCAACATGCTGTTGAATTGTACCTGAAATAAGTCGCATCCTTTTCGGATCAGCTCTTTCAATGTAAATGCCGCTACACCAAATTTTTTTGCCTGTTCCGCACGCCTAATTTTAAATAGTTTAGGTTTCGGCATATTACCTCCCCAACAAACGCCGAGGACACTTCCTTGGCGGATGTAGTACAAACATAACTGTGTGTGCTGCCACCCAATGGTCCGAAACGAAAGCAAAACTGTAAGTTGTATAATCAAGGGGGGAGAAGCACGTGGCTTTTGTCAGCAAAAACAGTTCTGCACAAAGGAGAGAGCCACTGGTAACTAACCCACTACCTAAAAACCTTTGTCAGAAAAAATAATGATTACCTGACAATTACCATTGATCAAGAAAACAGCACACCTGGCCAATCACAAATCCGCAGATGACCCTGTCCAATCACAAATCCGCAGATGACCCTGTCCAATCACAAACCCACAGATGACCCTGGCCAATCACAAACCCGCAGATTCATACTGCACCTAAGGATGGGTAAGCTCATATGTTATACATGAAAGATAATTGAAAATGGTTAACAGGTCTTCTACACAAGTAGCAAACCATTAATCAGAAGATCTGTAGCTCACACATGTGAAAGCAAAGCATCCGTTTTTGTTTTTTGGTGATTTTACATTTACGGCATTTAGCAGACGCTCTTATCCAGATTTTTATTTTGTGTCTGTGTGTAGTTCAAAAAAGTGATCCAGAAGAAAGAATTCACACTATTTTCAGTTTCTTTTTTTTAATTGAAAGCCAAGAATTAGGTAAAGTTTACCCTTTGGGTGCAGAAGCATACATGTTGTAGAATTAACCATTTAAAGGGATGATTTAACATTTTAGTCTGTAATTATTTGTCTTTTTATTTATCTTTGTTAAATAGAAAGAACTTAATCCTAAAATGTTTAAAAATCCCTTCTAGATTATGTTCCCATTCTTGAGCCTTCCGTATTAGGACAGGGAGCAGCTGCATCGTGCAAACGGCAACCTTCTAGTCTTTCAACACATCAGTTTTTGTAGAAGTGAAGACACTTCCTCAAATGCCTGAACACAGTCCAAGATGTTTCCAATCTCTTTTCCTTCAAAATATCTGGATCGTAAAAAGGTGTTATTGGGCGTTGTTCAGAAATGTGAACGATCACATCGGACTACACCAGAAACTCGTGTGGATGAATGTTGTTTTGTTGGCAGTGAGAGGAGACTTTTATATCATTATTTCATAGTTTCATGATTACATCTTAGATGTTGGCCAGTCTGTATATAAAATATACATAGAAAAACTAGAAAGGGTTTTCATTTCCTTGGCCATTTCCTACACTGTACATCTGTACACAGCTCATATTTGTTTCAAATGTTAAAAAGTCTTTTTTCCCCAAAACTCTCAATAAATTAGGAAGTAAAATACATTTTTAACAGAAAAGCTGAATACAGCCTTGTAAGAGGTCATTAGAAAGGTACAATGTTAAGATGGTTGCTTAAAGGTGCAATATGTAGCATTTTCTGTTTTTTGCTCGCCAGCTCAATCATCTGCTCCCTGCAGGTGACCAGGCCTCCAGAGACCGGACCAGTCAACACTGCACACCAACATGTAGGAAAATCATATTATTAGTCTTTTACACTTTTAAGGAAAATGCCACATATTGCACAATTCATTTTAGGCTTCCTATTCATTCTGTAATCTTAAATAAAAGAGGCACACAATACATTCATGCATGTGCATACATGCGCGCACGCACACAACCACACACACACACACACAACCACACACAAACACACACACAACCACTCACTCACCACTCAACCGACATCTACACAACCACTTTGCATTGTCAAGTCCCTGGTTTGGCAATTGCTGATTTGTTTTTTCAAGTGAGCTGATAGGAGGATGTAGTGTTCCTCTCTGGCTCTCTCCACCCTCTCCACCACCATCATCAGTGTCCACAGCTTCATCACATCACGTCTGCTCGTTTGTCTCGCACTTTGTTTCGTAGTTTCGTCCGAGCTTTGAAGGCAGCAGAGTTGTAAAGATGCTGCAAAATCAATTCCACATACGTAGATACATTTACACACTTAAAACAAATCACATACATATTCAGATATTCAAACAATCACACACTCGGAGATCTTCTGCGATTAACAGGTTACTACGCCACCTGTCATCCATCACTTAGCTGACTCAGTCAGTCAGTTTATTATCATGTAGCCTGTGGGCCACTATAACAGACCAAACTGTACTAGATCATTCCGTAGGCAAAAGGGCCAAGATTACCCTCTCTGTACGGGAGATCTTGCTGGCTTTAACAGAAGAGTCTATGATGAGAGGTGCACCAAGTCCAAAAATCTCTCTCAGCAGCGGATTAAACTACAAACACAAACACACACACATTAACAGTACTACCAAAGCAGACATTTGAATTTGAAAGTCTCAGCAATATCACTATATTAGAAACAGTTTGGATACACAGTATGTATTGTTTTTCTGATGGAACAGGAGGCATGTGTGCTGCGTCACACAAGTCTAGGAGCACGCTGCTGGGGTTTGGAAAACGCGTGTGGTGGGTGTTCACACCTGTAATCGTGCAGATCTCTCACCTGTAGGTGGTGGCTCACCCCCGACTCCAGCACCTCTTTAAAGGCATAATAAATCCGCCGCCGCATCCAACCGTCAATGTAGATCACCTCAACCCCAAAACGGATTTTCTCTTCAGAGAAATCCTCATTCTGCACGCAAACACAAAGGTAGACGGGGAGAGAGGATGAATAATAATCAAGTATGCAGAGGTTTCTTAGCAACAGTGGCTTTAGAAAAACACACTAGCACACAACTTTAATTAGTTTTGCACCAACTGCTGTTCACAAGACAGAAAAATGGAAAATGGAAGCGAGAGATTTAAAGCGGATAGGCAGACAGACAGACTGACTATGAGACAGATGGATATTCATGTCTCCTAGCAACAATGCCTGAAAACGTCCGACACTAACAGTTTTTGCACTAACTGCAATCCACAAACAAGAATAATTAAGTAAACAAAAAATGAGGCAAAACAGGGTAGATGCCAAACCAATGAAAGAAGACATGATGATATGCTCTAATAAACTAGATTCATTGAAGTTCTCACATATGCAGAGCAGTAAGTTCTGAAATACATTTTTTTTGCTGAGGGTACATTTAAAATCGTGTGTGTAGAGAATGAGAATGAAATTATATTTATATGTCTTATAAACAAAATTAAGTACAATCCATTAGATTAAAGCCATTAGATTATATATTTGACTGGTAATGTACCAATAAAAAAGAAATGAAAGAATCGAAGCCCATAGCCTCCTACAAGCTTAACAGAAATCCAGGTGTAGAAACATGCATTTGTCCACGATGGTGTGAAGGTATCCACCCACTGACACCATGGCTGTCTAACTGAGGGAGAAAACCATAGGGGTCCGAAACTTGCCACATGGTTTATACCGGGGACCAACGCCCTCAACACTGCAGACAAAACGAAGACTGCCACCAACATGCTAGGGGTGTCACGGCCATTGCAGATTAGAGAATGTTTGCGTTGCTTCTTGCTGCTTTAGTTCTGTTTACAGGTCGTCCAGAAGATGGCGCTATGACAAAAATAACGACTGATTGGCTTGTCCTGTGACTTCTCAATTAGGGCTGAGATTGGTCGACGGTTCATCAGCGACCGAAAAAAAGGCTTGCCTCCAGTATTATGTTTATATATTATATATATATTTTCGGTCGCTGATGAACCGTCGACCAATCTCAGCCCTAATTGAGAAGTCACAGGACAAGCCAATCAGTCGTTATTCAAATATATATATAAAAAAACATAATACTAGAGGCAAGCCTTTTTTTCGGTCGCTGATGAACCGTCGACCAATCTCAGCCCTAATTGAGAAGTCACAGGACAATTAGTGCTGTCAATTCCAGGTGCCGCGATTAAAAGTCCTCACCAGGATTTTGCTCAGGCTTCCTGGATTGTGTTGATTCCACTAATTTTACCTG
This sequence comes from Brachyhypopomus gauderio, assembly GCF_052324685.1. Lineage (NCBI taxonomy): Eukaryota > Metazoa > Chordata > Actinopteri > Gymnotiformes > Hypopomidae > Brachyhypopomus > Brachyhypopomus gauderio. The sequence goes on along the minus strand of NC_135214.1, from coordinate 31,860,581 downwards.
GATTGCTAATTAGAAAATTTTGCAAGCTTGAGCAAAATCCTGATGAGGACTTTTGACTTTTAATCGCGGCACCTGGAATTGACAGCACTAATATAATATTAGTGCTGTCAATTCCAGGTGCCGCGATTAAAAGTCCTCACCAGGATTTTGCTCAAGCTTGCTAAATTTTATATATAATTCCGTATATTATAAATATTAGTTAATATATAATATACAAGTTAATATGCTGAAAAACTCTTCATTTTATGCTGCTTCCCTGTCTAGTGAGCCATCTTACTAGGGTTGTAACAGCAGGTCATGGGGTCATGGGTCAGGGCTCACCTCGATGTAATGCAGAACCTCACGGAAGATGGAGCGCTGCTTGCGGCGGTCGTTTTTGGCCCGGTGTTTGTTGCCGTCCGTCGCCAAGCTCTTCAGACTCTCGCAGAGTGCGTCACAGTCCTCACATTCAAACTCCTGCAAGCAAACGAACCCCAAGTTACGCTCACGCACAAGAATTTTAAAACGAACCCCAAGTTACGCTCACGCACAAGCACTTTAAACTAACCTCAAGTTACGCTCGCACACAAGCACTTTAAAACGAACCCCAAGTTACGCTCGCACACAAGCACTTTAAAACTAACCCCAAGTTACGCTCGCACACATGCACTTTAAAAACGGTTGTCAAAGTGTCAAAGTGTTTCGTGCTCACATTTTGTGAGAGAAATCAGTTTGAACATTGCTCAATTGTCTCACTTGGTCAATGTCTCTTGCCAGTTCGTAGAGAAGAGCGATGGTCTCTCCTACTGCGATCCTGAAGTTCACGTCACTGCTCTCCAAGCAGGCCTGCAGCCTGGGCAAGTGACTGGGCAGGGGGAGGAGGCACAGGGGCAGATGGGCGGGGCAAACAGACAGCCAGAGAGGGACAGTACAAAAGAATAAAATGTTTTTATGGGGGGTTTTTAATGTTGGGGTGATAGTGTTGTATATACTGTATACTGTACGGAATACACATGTACAGTGAGAGATGTACAGCTTAAACTTCTGGACAGAATTTGTGTGCAACAGTCCCTGTGAGACACTCACTTGCTGACTATGCTGTCGATGCGAGAGGCGGGGCACAGAGTGCAGAGCAGAGCCCAGGCCTGTAGGGCGGCGCTGTGGAGGGCAGGCATTCCAGCTTTAACAGAGGGCAAGTTACCATCAGCCAGCGGATACGCACCTACAAACACACTCTCCAAATGCCCCATACACTTCAACAAGTCCTGAGGGACAAAACATGAAAGATTTGTTTTAAAGATGCTTCTTATACACACATTTTTACGTAGCTAACGGTGATGTGGTGAAGTCATTAATATTTACCTCAGCGTCATCTGATGCAGAAATGTAGCAGCACATTCCCAAGGCTCGAGCACACTAGAAAAAAACAAAAGCAACAAAACAAACCACAGTGCTGTTTACTTTGAGATGACTCAAGTTGGCGATACATGAATTAAAGTCATGACGACAGACTCAAGCATGTTAAAGTTTCGGGGCGCCACTCACACTCTGACGTGCTGACAGACTGGCACAGCTGTCAGTCAAGATGCCGCTCAGAATGGGGCGGAGCACACTGAAGACCTCCTGTCCTTCAGCTCCACCCCCCAGCTGAACACACAGGAGCACACACAGGGTGGCTGCGTTGGCCTGTTCCTCCCCCCCACCTGCAGAGCCACAGAGGGAGAGAGAGAAACAGAGATGAGGACATACACTCGTGTAAAAAAAAAAACCTCACCTCTGTGCCGTTTCTTCTGACTCCAAGCGCTATGCTATCAACCAAACCACAACATGGTCCTAGTGCCCACCTTTTTTCAGGCTCCGCTCCAGGCAGTCGGTGATAGTGAGGCGCCTCTCCAGCAGGAAGTCATAGAGCACTCTGGAGGAGAAGGCCAGGCGCAGGCTTTCCAGTGCCGCCACACGCGTCTTCACACTGCCAGAGGGAGAGCCTGCTTTACTCTTACGGCACTTTAACTTGAGGAGAAAACTGTTTAAAAGAACATGTGTGTGTGCGCGCTCATGGGTCACCTCTTGTCCATCAGGTTGTCAATACACTGCCTCAGTTTGTCCTCCGTCTCCTCCTGAGCAGTCTGTTCATCTACTAACTCTCCTGCTCAAAACACAAGATTGCTACTGAGTTCTTGGGAACAAAACTCACTTCTTAGTACTTTCCCCCAGGACACCTGACTAATTCTATTTAGCTTCCTGTTGATGTGTCTGAGTTGCCCACTGTTACACTGCCCCAGAGAAAAGCACTGTGTGTGTGTGTGTGTGTACCTGTTCCTTCATCCAAAACAGAGGCACTCTCACTGGCACTGCTATAGTGACTGAGGACATCAGATGCCAAATCATCATCACTCGCTCCAGACTCCCCCCTGCCCCCGTTCCTTCCTGAGAGAGAGAGAGAGAGAGAGAGAGAGAGAGAGAGAGAGAGGGAGATAAAAGCTTTAAGATGGAAGTAGAAGAAAAATTAAATGAAGAGGCAGCAAAGGTCCCTGATGATTGATGACCGCATGTTACCACGCCTACAATGTCACAATAACACGCTCATCTTACTCCACCTGCTGCTACAACAGACCTGCTGCCTTCTGCTTGACTTCGTGAGCTTCCAGCAGAAGCATGTTTCATTTAACATGTACGAAAAAAGTCCAATGCTGTGGATTAAAAACAACACTCAAACAGCAGGAAACAAGTCTCCACGTTGAGCTCTTTGGATTCAGCTCGGGTCACGACCTATTTGACAACAGCCACAGACAAACAAACGTGTTCACCCTAATCCTGACAATAATCAATAAGCAACCAGTAGCATTCACATAAATTCCCTGTCCTAGTGCTAACACCTAATCGGAATTTAATATATATCAATCAATATATATGGAATTATATATATACACATCTTCATGATAGGCTTCACTTCATTTGCACCGCCAGCCATAATGCGCACTCTTCTCCACCTAGAACTACATCCCATGTCCCTGCTCAGGTCAGAACAAGGCAACACCACCCACATCACCATTCAATTTAACCCCAGATGCTCCAGAACGAAGAGGTGGTGCCTGGCACATTGGCCGCAAGCATGGCGCAACGCACTCAATCCCACGCACACACTCGCACGCATAAACAAATCACAGACCTCTCCAACCCCGAGCGCCCTGTCCACTGTGTCTGCCCAGACACGGAGCTCCAACACGGGGCAAAGTTCAAGAACAACACCCCCAGCTGTAGCACCAAACACACAATGGGCTAACTGTTCACCCACGGGAGGCCTTTTCATTCACAACAGAAGAGACAGATTTCAACAAAATATGAAATAACAGCACAATGAAATAGTGAAAGGGGGTGGGGGCGGGAATTACATCTGAGGTACAATCAAGCTTTTGACAGAGTCTCGCCTGTAGTTATTGACCAGTGCTGAATTTCAGTTTCTATGGTTACAAATTCGGGGTGGCTTTCTCTAGCCTGCACCGTGTTCGATATCAAATCTGAAGATGCTGTAGAAAGCTTATTTTAATGTGTATCTTCAAAGCAAATGTATGTGGGCTTGTCAGGTACTGATATCTAGAGGCTGAAGGAGTTTGCCAGAAAAGGATAACCTCAAAAAAAAGTGTTTGAAGAAACCGGCGCTAAAGTAAAGAACAAACCCTTAAACATTTGTTCCACGACACAATCCAAAAAACATCCAACTGGTGACACACACATGCATCACGATGTCAAAGGAAATAAAGAAAACATCAGTCTGATCAGGTCTGAGAACGTTCTCAGGGTGGAGAAGAGGAGAGCGTAATAGTGCGGTGAAAACAGCAGGGGTTGTGTGGAAATGTAACCGCAGGCATGAACACAAGACACACGACACGCCCGCATGGCGCGGCACATTCCGGAGCCGTCTGGAGCTGCGCTGAGGTTAGTGTCACATGCACGACAAGGTGAATACGTTTGGAACAGTTGGGTAAATGATGTAATGGGAATGAAAGCCAGCGTCCTCAGGGTCAGGACCATGCAGGGTTTAACTGAGCGCAGGACAATAGTCATTGACTCACCTGGTACACGCGACCCAGTTACTGCAGGTGTTTAATTATAACCTTATTATGAATAGTCCCGTTAGTTGAGACTACTCTACAGAACGATGCCCACAAGGGAAGTTACTGACTGAATGAGATAGGTAAGAACCCAGTTTAATAATGAAATTTCGAAGAAGGAAGAGTCTTCCTTTATTACAGCTCATGGTCTGAGTTCATTCAACTCTACGGCGTTTTAAACAATTCAACCGCCGTCTTGCTTCCAGCCGTTTGTAAGGTGTAGGGCAGTAAACAGGAATAAAGAGCTTCTCAAGAGCTTCTGAAGTCAAGAGCAGTGGCCACGGCTACCCACGGCATCAACGCATCGACAGATCTTTAAGAAACATCCATTTTGATTTAATAAACTATGTAAATGATGAAGTGACAGAAGATGATGAAGTGACCAAGTGCACAGTTAAGGGGCGGAGGGCGAGGTGAAGGGGGCGGGAGATGGAGGAGAACTGACATGACTTAGTTCATGTTGGAGGTCATGCTACCTGGACGGGATACTGTGGTCTTGGCCGACAGCTGCAACTGAAGGACTTCCTGTCGAAGCGAGCCTATTGCAAGGCAAAGGAGAATAAGAGAACATTCACGTAAAACACAGATCCAACCTCCACGCTCGGTGGGGGCTTGGGGATGTATAGCATTATAATGCTAAAAGAATTTTTCTTTTTTTTTTTGCTCTTTATAATTCTTGATCAGCAACTTTTTACTCCAAATGAGAGGGCATGGTTATTATATGTCTCATAGATCTGGGATTAGGTAATCCGCAATATACTCATACTCAATAATATACTCAGCTACACTCGTTACAATGATTTCACTGTATTACTATGTCGGGTGAAATGCGAATTCTAATCCATTTGAATAGGTTTGATGAATGTGTGCAGTTATCTCCCTAGACTCATTAATTCAATTTAAAAAACTTGCTTTTACAGATAATCCACACAATGATCCATAGAGAAGAGCTGCATCTTTGCTACATCATCTTAATAATTAGTCAGTAACCTGTAGGTTATTTTCCATAACTGGTCATACTGAGAGGTGTAAAGCTCATGTTAAACAATGTAAAAACCGTGCACTATACGATTAGTCATTTTGATGTTAGTCATGCAGTTGCATCTGTTAGCTAGCTACTGTGATAACATGTTCCTTAATTCACAAAAAAAAAACATCCTTCTGAAGTGTAAACAATGATGGCATCTTGTAGTTTTGTAAACTGACGTGCTTTTTTTCGAACTCTCCAAATTTGCTCCATTGAAACAACAATTAGGGCGCAATCTAAAGTTACACCTAAAAAGTGCAGTTATTTTAAACTAACTTATATTTCAGTTGATGCAAAGATCTTACATTTTACACTTTGGCAAATTTCCATTAAAGTTTCATGAGCACAAACTCATGTGCTGAGCATCCAACAGAAAGATCACCCCCTAATAAACGTTTTCTCCATCAAACAAATGCAACATAACTCTTGAGCCCAGCTGGGCAAAAGTTGAATTGTGAATACTGACACTATTACAGAGAATGTCTGCTCATCTGAATTTTGATAGTGCTTCAAAGTTTTATTTCACACACTATGTTATGTGCGTATATTACACACGTATTAGCAAAACATTGTGTTGATTTGTGCCTAGGGTCTAAGTTGTTTATTATGTATGTCAGAGCTATTGAACATGTTCAATTAATTACTCAATTACTAGTTATCTACTCAAATATCAACAAAAAAATTAATAAATGTTCTTCCAGTCTCCCCTTAGCTATTTTTAAAAATAAACTTACCAAGTAGTTTATTTGTTGGTTAAACGTGCAGCTACTGTAACCAAACCACCTGACTAAGACTTTCTAAAAATACTCTGCATGTTAGTTAGCTATTCATTTTGCCTTCCAGATCACAAGGCGGTCAAACTGGGGCGCCAGTGTCCCCAATGCCAGCAAATATATGTAAACATAAAATTAGAAATAAATGGAGATTGATGCTGTTAGAATGTATTTGCTAACTTACTACTGTAGATATCCAAGATGCCCAATACGTTTTCCAATTTGGCAACGCAGTTTACCAACACGTGAGCTAGCTAACTATAGCGTTATTTTGCAAATGAATGAAACAAATGATAAGACAACTCATCTGGAGCATAATTTACTTTTTTCTTTTACATATTCGAAAAATAAAGCTGAGTAGCAGCTTACTAGCAAGTGAACAAAATTAAAACGTGAATAACCATCTAGTGAACTCTGCGTTTTGCCTTATTGGCTTTTCAAGACTATTTTAGGCTGCATTACTAAAGATCACCATGTCATTCATTCCCTAGCCAGCCAGTCACAGTCTCTGTATGAGATATACTGATATCTCAGTTATGTACTTATATACCGGTCCAGGGGTAAACTCACCCAGTCACGGTCTCTGTGTGAAATAGATTATATATATATATATATATATATATATATATATATATATATATATATATATATATATATATATATATATATATATATGTGTGTGTGTGTGTGTACTTATATACCCCTCCTGGCCCTGGGGTAAACTCACCCTTGCTCGGGTGGCCACTGCGGTCGCCACGTTTTCCTCTTTTGCCCCGTGGCATGTCTGCCGATCCCGAAACAGACACGGCAGATCACAGCAGGATCCCTTTTATGGCCTTCCCACTAACTGTAAAACAAAATAACAAACAACCTCCGCCTAACAGTCAACAAACTGTCAGTTAAACAAAAACAAACTCCGAGGAGAGTGGAGCAGCAGGTCGCTATCTGTCCTCCCGCAGTCTTGCAACTGTCCCGACTTCAACACCACGTTTTGGCACCATTAAATTTCTGCGTGGTCTCCCACGCCAAAAAATGCTAAACTTGGCGGGTTTCTTTCTCTTTTTAGGGTGTATTATCTATGCTTGTCTCCAGGTAAGCGATATCTAATGCCGGGTTGAGATGGTAGATATTTTTCGAAACGTTTAGGACGGATAAATGTGCACGTTGTAACTGCAGATTCCACCATCTTCTCCTCAGTAACCGCTTTCCGCACCGGCTCCTCCTCTCAGAACACGCCTCGCGGACAGATTGTGGGTAATGGCGTTTCCTTCAGACGCACGTACGAGAAGGAATTGTGTGACGAACTACAACTCCCACAATTCCGAGCAACAATCAGCTGTTTGAAAATGTTTGGGTTATGACGTCGGCTTCAAAAACAATACGTTTACTACGCTCAGCGTCGCTTGTACAGTTATTTTAATTTTATTAACACTACTCACGAATAATACGTTAGCTGATCGATGGGTAATTCCTGTCCCATCTCCTTCATAAAACCTTTTTGAAAGTTATTTTACTTTCCATCGTCTGAGTGACAATAACCGTACACGTGACAGACTGAAAACACGTGTTTTCAGAAAAAAGATATTCTACTATGTATGCCAATTACGTTCTATGTAACCTACACAGAACTTGATTTACAGCGATACGGACACTCACTAGGGTAATTAATTTTAGTCTGTGGCTCAGGCAGAGCTATTTAACTAATACTTCAGTTTAATTAGCAATACATGTTTACCAATGTTCCGTAAATGCTGAGGATTATCCCCACAACGTGACGTACACGCCGAGTGCAAAGACACCATCCAAACACCATCCGAGTTCTTGTGGAGGTGGGGGCTGAATACGACTGATCATAGGGTTTACACCAAGAAACAACCATGCCAGTTCGTGACGTCTGAAATTACAACGTGGAAGCTCAATAAACGTTCAGGTTTCAGTCTTCTGCAACATCTGCAGTTTATTGCAGTCTACTGTGTTACTGATTCCTTTTACTTTGAAGCCACTGCGATTTTTAAAAACCAAATTGTCAATAACCCATGCACACCCCAACTTCTCAAATGCTGGTTTTGATTTTAGACTTATGGAATGTTACATTATTTACATGTAGATGAATTACCAGAATCAAATCGGTTTCAGTGTCACAGTGTGAAAGACACACAAAACATAATTAAATTACAAATTTGAGAATATTAATACTTTATTATAATGTTATTAATATCCTAATGTATAAATATACTAAGATTAATTCTAACAGCAGGACAAACTGTTATATTTTTACTATATATTTGGGCCCATCAGTTTGGGTTCACAGTTTAGGGTAACAGAGGATTTGCAGAAGTGGGGGGTACAGAACCATGAGGACTAAATATACACACAAAGCATTCAGAATTAAGGTGGTCAACATTCTATCAATACTGGGAAAATATGTGTCAGTGTTACATATAAACTATATTTTGACAGAAGATGAATGTCACATATATAAAACTATGTAATCTAATGTACTGCAGACACTTTACAATTATAAGAACAAAAGGCACTTCCAGCTTGTTACAGCCTAGGTTTTCAGGCAAATTGCTGATATTATTTAGTAAATGTTATGGTCTTGTTAATTCAGTACAAACCTAACTAGTGGTTGATCCCTGGACTACATAAATGAACTGCAGGACAACTGGAGAGTGTCCTTCAAAACAGATGTGCTGTTCACACATGTATACAGAGTCTTACATCAGCATGTACAAATATAACCATGTGCAAACGAACCAGAACAAATATAACATGACCAACAGTAGTAATTTTGATGCATGTGATGACATGGTGTGCGTCATGGAATTTAAAGTGGAGCAAATCACTCCCTCACACAAACTATATAAATACACAATATATTTATGAGTTTATCTTTTGGAATGTATAGATTTGACATACATACTCTAGAGGAGTTCCATACCCATGGTCACAACAGAGTGTGTTTGTGTGTGTTTAATGTCGCGTCATGCATTCTCTGGTTTGTACTCTCAAATTAGAAATTACTTTACCCCAGCAGTCCAGCAAGTTCAAGTGCTAAATGCTGTCAGACTGGTTGGAACCTGATCACAGATAGGCATATTAGCCAATGTGTTGTCTAATGAGATAAGATGGTTTGGGAAGTCAATGTTCGCTCTAACGACCAGTGTAATAGTTTGTGGGCACAAACGGCATTTTGCTGATCACTGCTGGTACAAGCTTCTTTCTGACCTCCACCTGAATGGGTGTGCCCAGTTTGCTAAAGCTTGCCTCCACATAACCCATGGCAACATTTTGCTTCAGGCAGGGGGAAGGGCAACCACTGGTGACCTCACCTGTAAAGGAGGAAGTAAAGAGATCGGAATAAGCCAGACTGTGGAATAATGCACAAGGTTATAACGCCACGGTTCTCAAATCTGAAAGCTAAATGCATGAATCTGTACACACCTGTTCAATCAGCATCCTGTATGTTCAATAATTTAGAGTTATGCATGCAAATAGATAATTGTGCATGTTACCTATAACTCTGCCGTCAGGACTGAGTATAGGTGCATGCTGTCTGACGGGGGGGCCCGTGGAGATCAGTCCCACTCTCTTCCGCTGAGTCTTGGCTTTAATTTGGGGGACAATAATCTCCGCCCCAGGGAAATCCTTCGCCTGTCGACGACGCTTACCTACAGGCACCCACATCCTAACTTTTACAGGAGCAGACTCAAAGAAACTACATGCTACACTACACACAGGGGCTCGATTAGAAACGCACAGTGACGTTTACGCCGACAAACCTATAGTCCAGATGAGACTTGCTTCAACAGGTGTCGTCGTTTCATCGATGTCATTGCCATAGAGACAAAGCCCTGCCTCCAGTCTGAGGCTGTCTCTGGCACCGAGTCCTGCCAGTTTCACCTCACTGTTGGCTAGCAGCTTCTCCACCAACACAACCACACTCCCAGGAGGAACCGAGATCTGAGACAGGAAGATTGTTTTATAGCCAACATGGTTATGCACACAACAATCAAATTAAACAGTGAGTCGCAGTTTAACGTGATGCATTTCTGAGTGAAACATGATAATGGGGCAGGGAAAATGGTTGTCAGGACTTCATTTTCCCCATCAGCGCTTGACTGGATTCTGAGAACCAGAGATTTCCAAACCAGCATGAAATCATATCTGTTAGCCAGCACTCTATCAGGAAGATTTACTCCCCAGTAACACTACCCCCACCTACTGGAGGAAAGAGACAATGCACTGGTTTTCCTCATAGGAAGAGGACTGCAATGACAACGTGCATTCTCACACAAGCATACCTCAACACCATCCTCCCCAGTGTATCCGCAGCGAGTGACCCTACAGCCCTGGATGCCGAACACTGAAGTGAGAACACTATTCATAAAGGTCAGCTTGTGGAGGTCATCACACACCCCCTCCTGCAGCACCCGCGCCATCGATGGACCTACATGCACACACAGATGAAGCCAAAAAACACACTCATCAAAATATATATACATCTAGCACATGCACCCAGGCCCATGATTGCCTATAATAAACGATTTAATGCCAACAGAACTGCACCTGAAACCACTCTCTCTCTCTCTTTTACTCTCTCTCTTTTTCACACATACCCATAGTCAAGCATAGTGTGTGACAGCAAAATCTCACCCTGCAGGGCAATCAGACTCTCCTCCAAATGCTCCAAGTCAACATCATGTCCTGCTGCTTTAAACTCCTGAAGTTTGGCCTACAAATTAACCCACAAGAAAACAAAAAAAGTGAAATAAAAACACCTAACAGTTTTTGAACTTTTCAATGAGTGATTTGCAAAGTTGTTTGCTGTGGTCCTTAGAGGACCTCTAGTGGACTACAACCAGGATTCAGACTCAAAATCTACCATCTACCATGAATATTACACATACAAGAATGTTTTGGTGAATACACAAGTAAGAAACTCCATGCACAGTGACATACTGGTCTATTAACAACACAGTACACAGAACAGAGAAACCTAAAAATTAATACTGAATATGTGCATTCAGGCAAGGTTTGATGGACAGAGTCCCTCATGATGAACAGGAGTAGGGAGAAGGCTCTTTCTAATATCTTCAGCCATCTCTACAGTCGTGTATCTGCATCATCGTGCCTGCTGCTTGACTTCCTACACGTAGACAGACTCAAAATTGTTCACGAGGTTGAATGTGGTTATGTCATCTACAAACTTTATGATCTTCATAGGCAGTTCTTTGGGGGTGCAGTTGTATGTTAAAGATGAAAAAGTGAAAGGGTGAGAGAGCATAGCCTTGAGGTACGCCCATGCAGATGGCCCGAGGGTCTGATGTGTTTCACCCAGTCATTCCAGCTGTCTCATATCTGTCAGGATATCTGTGAGACACTGACAGATAGGATGTGGCACAGACAGCTGGGTTGCCGAATCTCTGGGACCATGGTGTTAAAAGCCAAGATAAGATAAGGTCCACAAAGACGACGCTTGCATGGAGGCCTGGATGTCGAAATGCTTTACTATGAAGTGTAGTAATTGAGTGGGGCAATAACAGTTGGCTCTGTTAACAAACTACAGGGTTTTTCAACAAATTTGAACTTGAAAAAGAAGAAGCAGTTTCATTCAGAAACACATATCACACACTGATCTATTTAATGTAAGAGGAAAAAATGTAAACTTTTTCGGAGTGTATTATTTTTTATATGTTTGCACCTTCCTTCATTCCTCAAAGTAAGTAGTTGATTTCAGAAGGATTATTGATCTCACCACAATGAAAATCATTCTGATCTTAACTCTCAACATTTCAGTGTCTCACCTGCATATGGGCGGAGTCTTTGTCTGAACAGCCAGCATTGGACACCACATACAGATAACCCTGATCAGTCTTAGTCACTATCAGGTCATCCATAATTCCTCCTTTTGCATTGGTGAACAACGAGAGAGTGCCCTAGAGACAGTCAGGATGCCAGCACTCATTTCAGGTACATTTGTATATTTAAAATTATAAAAAGTCCCATAAGTCCCATGATTTCATACTAATTCACATTTCTAGGCCAAATATTATTTCATCACACACCTTACTACAAATTCATTCAACAAATATCTTTATTTGAATGTGACACCCAATTTATATTTAGTTTTAAATGATAAAATATATGTATTTAAGACCTTGATATGCCTTTTTGCAATTTTAAATTCTGTGGATCCAATCAGTTAATCAGTTTATTTAATACCAATGGCGATAATTTAACATGCTGTGATATTTGTTTTAATTCATAAGTCTATGGCTTCCTGGCCAAGTTAACCTGTTATAAACCTGCATTGTAAAATATGTTCATTTTATCTTTCACATAAACTGAACTTGCACATGCTCTATGTAGCATAAAGAATGTTTATGTTTATTTACTCTTTTGGACATGTAATTTGGATTTGACGCTATTTAATTCATATTAGACCCATGCAGATAATAACTCAAAATTACATACAATTACACAATTATCCATAATTTTGTGTAGGTGTGGGTGTGATCGTTTGTCACCTGATTGTCGTTCAGCTCTGCAATGTCTCCAACAATCAAAGACTCAATGAACTTTACTCTGTCTTTTCCATAGACTTTGGTCTGGAGACAAGAAGGCACTTGAAAAATACACAGATCACACATAGTACCTACAAGCCCAAATCTCACAAATGACTACTAGAAATGACAACTACATACAACACACAGTCTCATATATACACACACACACACACACACACACACACACACACACACACACACACACACACACACACACACACACACACACACACACACACACACACACACACACACACACACACACACACCTGGAGCATGTGGCTGACATCGAAGGCGGAGCAGTGCTGACGTGTGTGGAAGTGTGAGCTGATATGACTCTCTTTGTATTGCACAGGCATGCTCCAACCAGCAAACTCCACCATCCTGCCTCCCTGTGCGATGTGGAAGTCATGGAGAGGAGTCCGCTTCAGAGATGCCTGCGCAGACCGCAGCAGGGGGAGAAAGAGAGAAAAACAGATATGTACCACATACAGAGTTACTACACAGCATACAGAACCTTGAGAATTTAGGTTAAGAGTGATAATAAATAATAAAATATAGATAGTGTAAAATAAAGACAAGCTGACATTTTTTATCTGCTTCTCTCGTTTGGCAGTCCACTTAATGTTTATGCTGTAATAAGTGAGTCATTAAATTTCAACATCTTTAATACCTCTCTCACACACACACGTGCGCACAGCCAGTGTGAAGAGCCACTAAACCAGCTTTTCAGAGACTGGTAAACTGATCTTTGGGCCCTGCAACTGGTTGTGATTTACCAACTGGTGTCTCAGCGGCCCAGGTAAAGGGTTCACTGTTTACTAAACGACTGATAGCCACCCATACATTAGGGGTAGAAGTATCAAATATTCAGTTATAAAATGAGGCAGATGCAAGCAAATCAAAGAGTCGCGTGCCCTGCGTACGGTTGAACTCCAATTACGACCTACGCCTCGCGAGACTACGTGAGAGTTCTGCCCGCCTACTTGCCATGAATCGCTCGACGATCCTTTACTGCTGTCTGTGAGGGGCGCATGCGTATAGGCTTTACAATGGTAACAACAAAAAAAAAAAAGGACCAAAACTTCTAAAACCAAGATTTCAGGGTCACACGTTAGACAGAGAACATCGGGTTTCACAAAGCATTATTTGTAGCACATGCAAGGGTTATTTTACTAGTGATGGCGGTTTGTGGCCCATGCGACAGTAAACTTAAATCCATCTTTTCCATCTTTGAGATCTGAAGTGACGACATGCATCACGAGCGGTGTCGAAATCTAGAATAGATTGTTGTGTCTTTTCACTCTTTATAGTTTATCGTTTTTGTTGCTTACACACCTCATACATAGAAAGCCAAACTGAGCACACAACATGTAAATGGAGATACTATCTTTACACACAATGTTCGGGACTCCACCGTCCTTACGACGAGCCCATTCATTGAGGCGGTGGAGGAAGCTGCCTGAACAGGGTGCCAAGGCAACGCGCATGCGCAGTGCACTAGACTACAAAGTCACTAGACGAAAAATAAATGTCTAAAGCCATGTTCAGACTGATCAATCTTGAAAAACAAGTAATGGCTTGCAGCATAGGCGTTTTCAGCATAACTGTTCCAGTATAGTATGCTTGTTCGTGCGCGCATGAGAGAGAAAGTTATTTACAAAATAGAAAACGTCTGGAGCTGCAAGCGATGTGAACGGATGACCGCTCGCGAGCTGTTTAACCGAAGCAAGTCGAGCGGGGGGACAGATGTGTTCGTTATGCATGAATGAGAAATATACCCCAACAGGAAACAAAAGCACAGCTTCTAATACGAGCACGCTGACAGAATGCACATTATTTTTCAGCTGTTATTAAAACTCCGTCGCAAGACTTAAAAATAACAGGTGCAAAAGAACGCTACTGTACTATTTTGGCATAAGCACAAGTCGTTATTGGTACAAGTTTTAAAGTATTGCACAAGTTATTATGGAGCCTCTATGTATAATTCAACAGTTAATAATCACCCCTCGCGCTTTTGTGGTCAAACTTTTATGACATATCACTCATGAATCCGTTCCCATACTCCCTCTGTCCCCTCTACCTCCGTTGTCGCGTGCCTCTCCTGTTGCCCTGCTACACCAAGCGATGCAGCTTGAAGTCGTCCACTTAAAACTTGATTTGCGAGACTGTAACGACCGTGAGCGAAGGTTCGAGTCAACATTTTTGCCTCCCGTCCAGTTTCAGATCATACAGCTTTCCAACGAAACCCCCGCGTTGCTCTAGTCTTCACTCCCGTGGACTCCGGTCTTGAAATTCTGCTTTCCCAGCAAAACAAGGGACACTGAAATGCTTGGAATCCTGGGAAATGTAGTTGCAACTGTACTTTACGTCCTCGGTTATAGTCCATGCAGAGCTTGTGTTCATGTCTTGTCGTCTTGTTCTGGAAGACATAAGCTAGTAAAATAAACATTTTACACAAAGTTCAAATGTGCAGAGTGGAAAACGTAGGTATATCCCGCTTTAGAAAGTTGCCTATAGCACCAAGGCTCAAAATGTATTAGCTTAAACTTGTTGGTCCTCGCACACTGAGCTCCACTTGTAGTCTGTTATAGCCTAACTCGATCATAGTTTGGAGAAGAATCTATTAATAGACCTCACACGCCACCAAGCTGCAGCAGCTATTTTGGGTCCGGGAATTTCGGACTGTCCCGGACAGCCGGCTGGTTGTGAGGATACAGGACAAGCAACCGTGACAAGAAAACAGGGCAAAGTTGTATCACAGTCATAGACATTTTATATTATGATTTTTGTAATATACAAAACATTACAGAAACCTATTCACAGAATGATTTAGGATTTTTGCGGCTACCTTGTGAATTTGGGGTAGGCTACTCTTCCGAGATTAAGAACGGGTCTGTTTTTTCCACTGCCGTGCCATCACATCTACCGAATACCCTCCAGAGTTTGACGAGGATGCAGTCGCAAGGTAAGATATAACCCTGCATCTGGGTACCTGAATTAAACCTGGAAATATATTAACAAAGTACTTCATGATAGACCTGTTCAGTTTTGGCTCTGCGCTTTAGAGAAGGACTTGAAGCTCATGGTTCATGACAATTTCAGGGTGCTGCATATAGAGTCGCCTGAAATATTAACCGTCACGGTGCATTTTCCAAAACGAGTTATAATGTTGAAATCATTTAATCCAAATTAGACTCAACAAAGTGATACCGAAGTTATATCGCTTCTCTTCAAATAGTCAATTTTCTGAACTTTTGTTTCAAAAGCTATAGCAACGAAAGAGCATTAAAAAAAATGAACACGGATACCAATTTAAACGTTCTGTAATTTTTAGGTGGAGCTTGACATCATCACGCTTTTAGTAAAGTGGACAGTTCCTCTAAGATGTATGTCACAAGTCCTCCTTTTCCCAAAAGGGTTAGTGTATGTGATCAGAAGGCCTATGTATGTCAAGTATATTTGAACAAGCCATTTAAATAGGATTCATTCTCAAACTAACAGGTTTCAAGAACCCCCCCCCCCCCCCCCACACACACACACACACACACAAAACGCCTCCTGAGCAGGAATACAACCTCTTCCTTCTCCTCCTCCAGGCTTTGTACAAATCAGCGATAAAGACCTAACTGAGATCGAACTGCACTCTGTAGACTCCATCAGCGATCTGCATCGCACACACCCTGAACAGCATGGCAAAGGTACCACATGGTTCATGTTCTTCCATTGTGACTATGTGCTCAAAAACACACCAGAAGTTCCAGGGAGCTCTGTCACAACTACACCAGCTTCATCATTTTGGTTGGTTGATTTATGCTTTCATCTGAATTTTCTTGTCACCAAAGACACCTGCTAATTACCCTCTCAGGTAGCCGACCACCCCGCCCCAGACCGCCGTCCATCAATGGGAAACTTCAAACATTGGATAGACCGGTTGCCTGTCAAACAGGGCATCGAATGAGAACATCCCGTTTGAAACAACTCAGCAGCACGTGCGTCCCCTTTACGTGGCGCTACTCGGTGGCATGTGTGGCTGTAATCCTGGTCCTCATCACTCTCATTCTCATCTTTAGCTTCTTAGGTGAGATAATACCTCCTTTAATTACGAGTAGTATTTCCTATCTAACATATACCTCCTCAATGTTATTAATATGTAATTCAGGCTTCTCTCCATGTACCAAACGTCACCAGTATGGGTCATTAATCCAACCCAACCCAGTCAGCCAGGGTGGATACATTAACTGAACCAGCACTTCACTGGAACAGAAAGGTTCAAGCTTATCTGGTTGAACACAGCCCAAACTGATCTGTAAATGGCATTGTGGTTTTTATACTATGCGCACAACCTCACGGGCTGTTGATAGTAAACAATTATACTAGCACATTAAACTCACAAGCTGATGCATTTTAATTGTCCAGTGGACGGGAATGATATTTGTGTTGCTCCTCTAGTGCAACAGAGCAGAGCTCTACACACTCTGTCTGAGATGGTGAGCCAAAGGCAGGAGACGGCAGAGGAGATCTCCATCCTTGTCCAGGAGCTCCAGGATCTACGTAGAAACCTGACCACATCGCGGGACAGACACTGACTGCACTGTTCTATGAGCCCCAGGCTTACTAAACGATATTTTTTGCTCAGAGATAAGTATGGTTCTAAGCGTCACAACAAAATCAGTGTGTTTTCCGTACATTTGAAAACATACTTTTTAATATGGTGTGACTTCACTACAGAACAAGCCTGCTCATGTATTGTTAATGGAAAAACTGGATATATGTTAAAGACAACCAGAATCTAGTTAAATATATCTACAACAAGTGCACTGGGCCTTTGACAACAAGGAGCAAAAGAGTCTAGACTAGTAGAGATTAAAAAAATTAATTGAGAAAAAGCTTGAAAGCTTTTGAAAAATGACTATAGATTTATTTCTATTTATTTATAGTGTTCAAGACACTGAAGATCACCAAAGACCATCAGAGACCCAGTGTGTTCGAAGCTTGCACACTTGTAGCATGCACAACTACTCACCACTATCCAGAAACATGCATCATTATGAGTACAGATGTGAGTCTAGAAGAGAAACCATACTCCATAATCCGCAAAACATGTCATTGTCATTAACACATTATGGATTAAAAACCGCAGAGGAAAAGCACTTACTCTGTGTTCTCAGAACTACAGATGTACTTTATCATCTTCCTCCTTTGAAATAACAAGGTAAATTCTGACCCCAGAACAATGTGCTGGATTAAACATGTGCCAGGGCTAATAACTGCTTTTAAAATGACTGTACATAGTGTCAAACATGTATATAAGGACTGTTTGGATGAATAGCAAAAAACTGTACTTGGTAAAAAATAATTATAGGGTGTAAAAATCAAGCTCTTTGTGCAGTAGCAGCTTTATTGTAAAAAGTAACCTTCCCAGTCTGGATTAATCAACCACAGATCTGCAGGTTAATTCTGTCATGTTAAAACTAACGGCACACAGAACACAAATCTTGGTGTATTCTGTTGTGTCTCGGAAACTGTAATTAAAAGGTTCTACTGCTGTCCCGCGTCACACTCGTTCGGTGTTCTCGCACCGTGCTCCACTCCAGCCTTCGTAACACACACATTTGAAGTGAGACGGCAGGTCCACGTCAGGCTCACACTCGTTGTGAAACACGGGGATGGTGTGGCCAGAGTGAGGCTTGCGTCTGGCACAGCGGCCGTTGCCATGGCACACGATCTGACTGCAGCGCGTCGTGCCCCGTTGTAGAGTCTTCACGTACACACCAAGGACGGAGTTGATGTAATCGCGGAGAAGAACACACTGGTCCTGGAGGGAGAGAGAGAGTGAGTGAGAAGGGAAAAGTGGAGGGATAGAAAGAGCTTCACACCATTAGTTCTGTACAACACTCCACACATTCATATGGTTTTGTTTTCACAGATAAATACACATCTATTACAGATCAATATAGATAATATCACAGATAAACATAATACAAACATGCAAACTTAAAAGTCAATAATGAGAGTGTTGTCCAGTGTGAAAGGTGCTACACACACACACACGTGCTGACCCGGGACTTGGTAAAACTCAGCTCTCCCCACAGCACTACCCCAGCTGCTCCTAGAGCTGCAGCCTCTCCCAGAGTGTGTTCCAGATCTGTCTGCAATCACACAAACACACACACACATAAGGATGCACACAACGGAATTCAGTTTGCTCTGTTAGGAGAACCAATCTCATCCTGCTCCTACTTTTTAGGTTTTATTGGCTAAGCTTAAGCAAACTTACATTAGGTTGTATTTTGGAAGGTCACTTACACTTTTGTGTAGTCCACTAATTGTAGCTTTTCTTCTAATACTATGTATGGAGCAAGCAGTTAATGGCTAGAGGCAGAGCAATGGTGAGTGTGTATACCTGGTTCAGGAACTGCAGGGTATGTATGAAGGCCACTCTAGCGTAAGGTAGGACCGGGATTGGCTGGGAACGAGGTGCATGCTGGGAAGCCACTCGAAGTGCCTCTAGTATGCGATGTCTCATCATGAGCCGTGTGTCGGGGTGGCCCGCTAACCCACGGCTCACGTACACACTTGGGTACAGTGCAGTGGAGTGTTGCCATAAAAATGCCAGTCTGTCATTCATTGTCTCTGTACCAGGTTTACACTGCCCTGTGTACCCACTCCTCTTAGCTCCGTGGTAGTTGTAACAACCAGGCAGCCCATAAAACCCCCACAATCCTCTGGGGCGAACACGAACTCCAAGACGCAGGGTTCCTTCCATGAACGCCCTTGCTGCAGTCTCAAACTCCTCTGTTGCCAGTGACGTCACATTCTCCTCAGACATCTCCGAATGTCTCTGCCACACCAACAGTCTGGACAGCCTCTTGTACACCTTCCGTGTGCCAAAGTTCTGTCTCCACAGAGGTTGCCACGCCTCCCAGTCCAGCACAGCCAATCCGGCGAAGTGCTTACCTAAAAGTACGCGGAGCTGATGTTCAGTCAGTGTGAGGTGACCCTCCAGATGGCCCTGTTGTGGTATCCCACCGTTGATGATCCGGTTCTGCCGACTGACGTGCGGGTACAAGCCGAGACGGCGCTCATAAAACAGACTTATTCCCTCACCCAGGAAGTTCTGCTCCACATTGTGTATGATCCCGTACTTCTGCAGGGGCAGCGTGACGCCGTGGAGACGCTCACATCTTGAAGTAGGCATGTTCCAAACCACAGAGAAGCCACGCCTCCCCACATCAGGCCCCGCCCTGGTGACGGAGTTGCCGAGACACGTGGTAAAGATAAGAAGGGCCAGGGTGCAGACCCTCCAAACCATGACGGCTCCTCCTGTAGAACAGATTTAATTTCACCATGAACTTACAGAGTCCACAGTTCCAATTTAGTAAACTTGTTTGAGCTAAATTAATTTTATTCATGATATTGCCCAGGGGATCAAACCATCACTGTGTGGTTACCTGCAATGGTACTAGTGAATTATAAAAACAAACTAAGCTAAAAGTGAAAAATTCAAAATATAAGTGAATTGTATAAAGAACTGTTACATTTTTTTTTACTAACAAGCATTTACATTTATTGTAATATAATAAATGTTGTAAACAATGTAAATCTACTACTTCTGGAAAATCAGATGCAAACTATGTATAATCAGAATCAGAAATTTTTATTCGCCAAGTAGCAGGAGTACAAGGAATATTTTTTGGTGCAGGTGTCAACATAAACCGCAGATATCATAAAGAAAAATAATGAGTAATAAATAGTAGAATAGAATAATAAATAATAAATACTAAGGTGCACGTGCTAGCATATGGGATTGATGTGTTGTGGTATTGGAGGGATGTGTGATGGGTCCTTATTTAGGAGGGTGATGGCCTGAGGAAAGAAACTGTGGAGGTGTCGGTTGGTCCGGGTCATTAGGGCCCTCACTTTTGGTCTCCGCAGAGATGGAAACCGCTGGAATAGAAGGTGGCTGGGGTGTGAGGGGTCAGCCATGATCTTCCCTGCCCTCTTCTTGGTCCTAGCTGAGTAAAGATCCACGAGGGAAGGGAGCTGACAGCCGATGACTTTCTCTGCACAACGCACTAATCGCTGTAGCTTACGTTTTACGTGCAGAGACGCAGAGCCGAACCAGATGGAGATGGAGGATGTGATGATTGATTCTATTATAGCTGTGTAGAATAGAACCAGTACTGATTGTGGCAGCCCAAATTTCTTGAGCTTTCGCAGGTAATACAGGCGTTGTTGGGCCTTCTTTGCAACTGTAGTGTTGTGTCGGTCCCATCTGAGGTCCTGCTGGATGGTGGTGTAATTCTGATTAATTAAATGATCAATTATTCCTGCAGCTGAATGGTAGTGACCATGTAGTCTGAGCCAGCCAATCAGCTGTGGTTCAGTATAACAGAAATGGTTGCTTGAGTGAAAGAAAATCAAAATATACTTAATCTAACAAAATGCCAGGCTTGAAATCAAAAGAAAAAGGTGGACGTTCTTCTGCTGAGAGTAAAACGTACCCAGGACCTCTGCAATTGCTCTAAAGCAGGTATTACCAAATGGCGGACCGCGGTCCGGATCCGGACCCGAACGCCGTCCTGTCCGGACCCAATCACATTCCTGATTAACTGGATACGGACCCAAATGCCAAAAAAAATTTTAACGGGAGACTACATTTTAAACCGGAGAATTTATTTTCAGACGAGTGTTACGTTCGCCACCCCCCCCCCCCCCCCCCCCCCCTCAACAACTTTCGTTCGCCACCGCGGACCCGGACCTAAGGTCTGAGCTATCTGCCAAAAATGGACCGCGGAAAGATTTAATTGATTACCCCTGCTCTAAAGCATAAAGAACCTATGGACACGACATGGGAGAGTTTTTCAGTTTTAATTCAAACACAAAACATTCAAATTATTATGCACTTTCAAAGAGTCCAGCAGTGATGTTATGTTCTGTTCAGAGTCAATGATGATACATTATACAGTGAAGTTTTTTTTTTTTATCTTTGGTACTAAGGCACAGATTGTTTCAGTATTCTGATCACAATTCTCCAGAAATCTTGGAGGCAGTTTCCAGTCTCTACTGTACATAAAGCACCGTGTGGTTGGCATTTGACTAGGATCATGCCAGTGAGGTTTTACAGGACCTGGACTGCATGCCTCTATATGACATGACTGTGAAGGTCAGATGTCCTTGTGCATCCAGAAGATAGGCAGTCCTCGTCCATCTGTGTACGGCGTGTGTTCTAGAGTCTGATCTACTGGGGTCCATAAGGATGGAGGAGCAGGTGGGGCAGGTGGAGGGACAGAGGGTAGAGAGGAAAGAGGGGGTGGGAGTGGAGGAGGGGGAAGAGGTGAAGAAGGAAAAAGGGAGGAAACAGAGGGAAGAGGGGCAAAAGAGGTGAGGGGTAAGAGGGGTGGAGGAGGTGGTGGAGTAGGAAGGACGGCTGGAGCAGGGAGAGGAGGACCAGCTGTCATTGGTGGAACTGGGAGAGGAGCATCAGCTGTCATTGGTGGAGAAGTGTGCCTGACCGCGACGGTCCCGCCCCTCGCAGTCTCGCTCTCGTTGGGGCGGCAGAACTTGTGCAGCTGCTCCAGGGGCATGAAGGAGGCCAGCGTGCCCACGTTCTGGACGGGTCGCGAGGGCACGAAGCCCAGGTGGGCGTAGAAGTGCTGCTTGTCGTGCGTGGTGAGGCAGAGGCGTTTGCAACCCCGGGCCCGGGCGTAGCGCTCCACGCCCTCCATCAGGATTCGCCCGTAGCCCCTCCCCCGCAGCTCCCTGTGCACCACCACCGACTCCACAAACAGGCTCCTGCTGCCCAGCACACGCGACACGCGGGCGTGGCCTATCAGCTTCTCCTCAGGGGCGTGTCTTTCGCCCTCCAGCAGAAGGAGACACACGGGGTAGTTGGTGCTGGATTGGCGGAGCGAGTGCAGCCTCGCCCCCATGCTGCGCTGCCATTGGGTGTTGAGGAGCTGAGCACACGCCTCCACCAGATCCCAGCGCTCGTGAAGAAGGGCGACGTGAACGGCAGGGCCACTAACGTCACCATCGCACCTGCACAGATGCCACGGGGCAGGGGTCAACGCAACAGGTCAAGGTTCAGTGAGACTCATGCATGGATTCAATGTTTTTTTTTTTTGGAGGTGTTACTGAACTTTGAGGTGCAGCCCATTTGACCAATCGAAATGCTGATTCTGAACAACAAGCGTCACAAAAGAACTCCCCGCTTTCTCAAACCAGAAACCGATTATGTGCATGAGGCAACCATGCTGACGCTTTGGCAAAGCGTTGCAGAAGACACAAGTGCTGCAATGCAGGATGGGATGAAACACAAACCGTAAGACGAACCACTGAGCAATTTGCACCACTAAACTACCAGCGCAAAATGAAATAGGATTCTTACAATGAGCCTCAGAGTACAACACCCCTGTTACAGGAACCATGCGGTGCTGCTTAATAGCGGCGAGCTGCCTTCATCGCGTGTTCCCTTTTCATCACCTCGGCAGCCACAGTAAGACATTGTAAGTGAGTCGAGAGCAGCTCTTCAGGTCTCCTCACAACAGAAGAACAGGGCAACTCTGGGGCAAGAGAACCCTGGGGCAGGAGAACCCTGGGGCAGGAGAATTGCTCCAACTAGGGGCAACTATTCTGCTCATAGAAAGCATGTTTAAGTTGTACAATTAATATTTCAAGGCTTTTCAAAACAAGAGCACTTGTTAATAGAGTCTACTAGTATTTCTGATTTACACTGAATTTCTATTTTTATCCAAACAATTTGCTAAAATGTCAGCAAGCCTCATTAATTCTGCGTCAATTTCATCATTTTGTTTCATTTTATCATCTTTGGTTGGTGAAGTGAGCATCATTAAATTATTTAGCTCTTCAACATATTGTCAGGAACTTAAAAAAATAAAAATCTAACTGTTCACTTACAGACATATTTGTTTTATCAGATCTACATATGAACACTTTTTGTTTAAGCAATGTCTTCAACAACTAATAATATTAACCCATATTTAGATTATTATATTACTAACAATTTTTCATATTAGGTATCTGTGATGACAAGAAGACTGGCAGACATCAGTTTGTATAATATCTGAGACGAAAATGCGTGATTTATCCTAAAAGCATGTGATAAACCTGCTAGCTTAGGCAACTGACACAAAGAAATAAAAGCACATTGAATAATTAAAGAAAGCAGATGCCCAAGATCTTACCAAAGATGAAACCCTGAAGACAGAGGAACAGAGCAGTGAGTGTTTCAGTGACACACACTTCTACATATAAGAAGAAGGGGTCCAAATCAGGAAACAACTGTTCAGCAATAAGAACAGAGTAATGGTGTAAAGACTAGATCTCAGATCAGTCCGACCAATTATATTACTATAGTGAAAATTAATGTTTGGTTAGGGCGGGACTGACTCCAGATCAGCTACTGGAGTGAATTAGTTGTCAGTAGCATGTGGTTACAGAAGCGAAAAATAGTGCGAAAAAAAGTGTTAAAGAAGTGACGCTCTATTCAAGCGAGAGGTCAGATATGCAGGGATGCAACTATGAACTGCAGGATCAATAAATTACACATAGCGGTGGTTGTGGTTTAATTAGCTGAGAAACTCCTTTGTTACAACAAATGTGGGAAATTTCTAGTTGACTATCTCATGTTGCATAACGGTGCTTGAATTATACTTTCATGTTTATATATGTTCATGTTCTTTAATAGCACTGGGGAAAAGGTTTGTAAATGAGATTAATTCGTTTAGATGCATCACCGACAGAGGGCGCTGTCAACAAAAGTAAAGAAAGTACAGTAGTTTGGATCTAGCTGAGTAAACCCACCTCCTTTGGCCGGCATACCCTAATATGGTGCGCTCTGTGCTAACGTACAACACTTTAAACTTCAGTGCAGTACAGAAGTAATTACCGTGTACTATCTAGACTGTGTCCTGTCGTGCTTCTCTTCTGACACATTTATTCTAGACGTGAGCTGGAATTAGAGAAGTTAGCTAGCAAGCATCCATGCGAAGTTGTCAAGCGGACAGACCGCAATTCTCATCAAAATGCAAACATATATCCAGCTACTGTTCACCTTTATGGTTAATGAAGTCACATTTCCCCCCTCTTACAAAGTTATTATAAACCCGTCTTACACTCCCACTACGCTCGCTGGTTCGTTTGCTGCATTAACTAGCACGTGTTCGCTGCATTGGTGCATGTTTACGCACATCTTAATCCTTTATGTTCCTCTCAGGGACGGGAAGTCACAATGTGGCGCCAACAACAAATTTCTTTTGACGCGATCTTGTTTGTGGTTTAAATGGTTAATTTCACGTCAATTGACTTCTGTGCCAGTGTTGAAACAACCTATCTAGGCTCCCAACTGAACAACCCTAGCTAGCTATCCGGCCCCTCAAACCCTTCCTCGTAAGTGAGCAGACAAACGGCGCCATTCCTGTAGGCTGCCCCTAGCGGACTGGAGAGCGTTTTCACTCCCGCTCACATGGGTTTGTAAAACCTGTGTAAAATAAATATTGAACAAAATGTTTTTGCATATTATTTTTGCTTGTTGGTTTTCTAACAAAGTAACAACTGCATTCTAGAAATGTGGCTGTACCTAAAATTACGATGTGTCTATTAAAATAGGCTAAACAGGCCACGGGCAGGCCTGCAACACCTTTGTGATGCAGCTTACAATGTTAATATTACATAATTAGTGACATTTTACACAAATAAAATGTTCACCTCTTTCAAAGTATTTAGTAGGCAATGTTAAAACAGAACTGTAACCCACTTTTCTTATTTCCAAGTGTACATCGATTCTGGACCCTCATGACAACATGCGCATAGACAGGGTTTGTGGAGATATCCTTTCCAGCTAAATTTTCTTTGTAAAGCTATACAATACATCATACACATACACCATCGTACCATGGTTGAAACTCTTTTTTGCCAACAATGTAAATTTATTACGCATTGATACCTATTAAAATACATGTTGGTACTTTTCCCACCCAGCCCAGTCGACCGGGGAAGCAGTGTTAAAATGGAGACAAATTAAGTATTATATCGCCATCGATTCTTAGTGTTGACTTGTAAATCCTGCGGTGGCCCAACTCAAAAGTAGCCCAAAAAACCGCACCCCGCGACCCCTGAATTTTTACCCGCGGAAGGAGTTTCAAACAAGCCCAATTTGGCGTGAAAACTGCGAACCTGGCAACACTGCCATGGACTGAGGTACATTACCTGCACATTGAAAAATCAAAAGGCCACTGGAGAGACGCAGGACCAAAGGTAGAATCTGAATCTCTATAGATCTGTAAGACCCTGTAATACTCAGCACTTCCCTCTACTAGTTTACTTCCTCTTTGTAGCCCAGTCTTAGAAAAAACAGCAATTGTTATTCAGGAGAATTTCTTTTCTAAAACATCAAATACATATTACATCTAGATATTAATCTTCAGTGTTGCTGTCCGATATCCTCCAATTCAAATACACAGAAGTTGGCATGAGAAGGCATTTCACACGCATACAGAGTAAGTTACGAATCACAATCTGTTACCAAAATGTTTGCTTTATTTAATCTTCAGAAGAACTCACCCAGAATGACCAAGAGGAGAAATAATCACCAAGTTCTGTCTCACATCCTCCAATAAAGAGACTTTCAGTGGAGTCAGGAAAACAAAAATAATCCATATATTGTAATAATAATAATAATAATACATTAATCAATACAATGTGGAGTCGTTGTGAGCAAGACAAGGACCTACGTTGGTCACCGTGGATACCACCAGCACTAATTCAACGCACCAACAGCAGGAAAGGAAACAAGTCTTATTTAAATGTATTAATCAAAGCTTTGAACTGTCATAAAATGCATCTAAAATTTCAGTTCAATCTTTTAATTTTTTTCTTTTCCCATTTTGTTTTGTTTTTTTTTTTTACTTCAGGTTTTTTACCCCAGGCCCCAAACCCCTGTGAAGTTTTAATTGTTTATTTATTTTTTTCCTCTCGCCTTCCAAAGTCCTCTTACTGTGTGTTAATGGGAAGGTGTCCTTGGCTGGCTTTATTTGTACTGGGTGTGCTGTGTACGAGAATTTTTTTTGGTATGCATGAACGAATGTGTGTCTGTCTGTTCATATGTCCATCCAGCCATGCTAGACTGCGGCTGGCCGAGGGTCTCAGCCAAAGGATGAGTGATGCGTCCATGTGATACCGGAGCTGAAGTCTCTGCTGCTGGCGTGCATGGGTGCAGGGTGGGTGGGGGGTGGATTTTCATTGTCTCCATCAGACAATAGCAGTTGAGCATAAAAAGGAGTGTATGCCTACAAAATGTGTGTGCATATAAACTGAATGTTTTAATTATGTAGGGGGTATATGTATGTATGTGTGCAAGTATGAGTGTGAGTGTGTGTGTGTGTGTGTGTGTGTGTAAGGCACGGGCAGTCTGTCTTAGTCTCTCAGATCCATGCTGGAACCAAACAGAGCCACCAGCTGCTCCTCATAGTGAGCGATGTTCCTCTTCATGATCTCCTTGCATGGGCCAAGCAACCGCTCAAAAGCCTGCACATCAATAACTACACACACACACACACACACACACACACACACACACACACACAGATGAAGAAATCTTGTGAAGACATTTTGCGGAATCAGAAGTTTGACGCAAATGCTTTAGTTACATCTCTGTGCATACTGTGGTACACACCAACATTTGCCCACTGAACAGTGTCAAATTAACATTTATCCACTTAGTTGGGTGATCCCAGATCATCACTGAATCCAGATCTCATGGATGAACACCATAATTAAAATGTGGGACCAGGTGTTGGATGTTGGTACTTTTAAAAAACATTAATTTAAGAATTTAAGTACTTTGGTCCTTGAAAATTAATCTCAATACTTATAGATTAATGCATTGTATAAAAATTGGTGAAATGTACACCGAATAAAACGCATGTTGCCTATTCATTCACTGTATATGGTATATGTGAATTTCATCACTAACAAAACTAGTTCACGCCTAGTAAGTGTACGTATGTGTATGAGGCACCCTAGACTGACGTATACGGAAATAAGCAAAAGTACTGCCATGTCTCTCAGTCACACACAGTTCTGTATGCACAGGCCCGACATGCTTACTGTGTGACCTTTAAAAGCTGCTTTAATCTGCTGTACTTTTCTCTGAAGGCAGTATAACTGCAAATGTGCCAAACTGCTTAGGTACAACCAATTTTCAAAAGCGCTGGAAATAAGACTCTGAAAATGTTGGGACCCCGTATAATACAGTGTAAGCAAATGCAAACACAAACATTCCTCTCTTTTCACACACGTTAACAGAATCACCCCCCCCCCCCCCCCCACACACACACACACGCACGCACACTTACCCAAGCACTTGACTTCTCCAATGGCGTAAGCTGAGGCAGCCCGTGGTTTGTTGGTGACCAGAGCAAGCTCTCCGAAGTACTGTCCCCTGGAGCAGCGCGTGATCTCCACCTCCGCGTTATCCTCCCGGTCGGCTTTCGTCTGCCAGAGGGAGAGAACTGTTGGAACCCTGGCGTGTCCCTCCACCGCCCCACTGCCCTATCCGCACATCCCTCACCACACCAGTAGGTGCAGGACCACCTGGACCACAACCCTTACACAACCCATCTGCAGGTCCCAGGGTACAGGTACATTGTTAAGCTGGAGTGTGCTTACAAATGAAGACCTGAAAAGTATATTTTTTGAAACAAACACTCACTTTGCTCTTCATCATGATCTTCACCTCCCCAGACTCCACAATGTAAAAGCAGTCTGCTTTGTCGCCCTAGCAACACAGTCATCGTTAATCACGCACCAGAACACTCAAAATCGTCCCCTCTCCAAAACGTCACGCTCTTCTTTAAAAAAAGTAAACTGTGGAAATGTGTATGTGGCGTTGGAACCAGCAGAGCCGGAGAAGCTCACACCCACCACACAACCTCTCACCTGCATGATGATCCTCTCCCCGTCCTGGAAGACCTTCACTCCCAAAACATCCACAATCTTCATCCTCTCAGACAGCTACGCAGGAGACACAGAGCAGCAAAGTGCTTCATACACTACACCACCATACACTATACCTCCATACACTACAGCCTAAACACTATAACCCAGGGGTTCTCAACCTTTTCTACCTTCCAGCCCACCTGTTTACAACTTGAAAGCGTCAAGACCCCCAGGAAAAAAAAAAAACTCAACTTTTGTGCAAAACTGTTTTTAACTGTTATTACCAAGTGCTGACACTGAAAACTTGAGATCTGGGTTGTCACAAAAACAAGCAGTAAAGATGCATTGCTAATGTCAGTTGACTCATTTAGCTGCACAGCATAACGTGAACTTTCTTTAATTTTGTCCAAAGTATGGCTCTGTATATCTGGGTCGCACTTGCGGATTTTTTGCTTTTTCTGAAGAACAGGTTGACTTTTCTTGTGTTGTTTCAAAAACTTCTCCATCTCGTTATCTAGCTAGTTAACTGTCTGGGGAAAAAAAGGGCACCGTGGCCTTGAACCGATGACGTTTAATTGTAATTACTTCGGGGCTTTTTTTCTTAGGTTCTTTTATATTA
This sequence comes from Brachyhypopomus gauderio, assembly GCF_052324685.1. Taxonomy (NCBI): domain Eukaryota; kingdom Metazoa; phylum Chordata; class Actinopteri; order Gymnotiformes; family Hypopomidae; genus Brachyhypopomus; species Brachyhypopomus gauderio. The sequence continues at coordinate 31,831,536 of NC_135214.1, read as the reverse complement.
ATGATTATACTGTAATGTGAACATTATTAATCTATAAATTTTAATCAAAAATGTAACATTTTTTAAGGTGTACTTTAATGATTTAACGTGCTCACTACAGATTAGTAGCTCCCTCTGAGGATGAGCCTGCGGACCCCTAGATGGTGCTTCGCGGTCCCCTGCACTACAGCCTAAACACTACACCCAATACATTCATACTGTATACCTCCATACACTACCACCTAAACACTACACCCTATACATTCATACACCCTATACATTCATACTCTATACCTCCATACACTACCACCTAAACACTACACCCTATACATTCATACTGTATACCTCCATACACTACCACCTAAACACTACACCCTATACATTCATACACCCTATACATTCATACTCTATACCTCCATACACTACAGCCTAAACACTATACCCTATACACTACAGCCTAAACACTATACCTCCATACACTACAGCCTTAACACTATAACCTATACCAGGGGTACTCAACTAAATTTGTCCGCGGTCCAATTTTGGCAGATAGCTGTCACCTGAGGTCCGGGGGGTGGCGAACGCAAGTTGTTGAGCTGGGGTGGTGAACGTAACACTCGTGACTAGGGATGCAAATGATTAATCGACTTTCGATTAATTGTCGATCAAGAGGTTAGTCGATCAAAATGTATTAATCACGATTAATCGTTAGAGCGCGCTACTGTAGTAACTTGAACAGAGCGTAAGAACGAGAAGTGAACACGTGTCGCGAAAGACCAGAGTGGAAAACAAAATGAAGCGGGCGAAAAGACGTGCGGTGTGGGACCATTTTGAAGCGGGTTTGGGAAACAAGACAGAAACTGCGTAATCCAGAAAATCCCGAGGAGGGAAACTTTATTTTCCACGCAACTCAAACAATAGCACCGTTCTCTCTCCGCTCCCTGTTGGAAAAAAGAAAATTAAAGGCTAATAACTTGATGTGTCAATTTAGTGTTTTTCAGGAAGACTGTGGGAAAGCAGGAGTAAGGAGGCCTCAGTGGCCTTGAGGAGAACAGAAGGGGCCTATTCAGTGCAGGATGTGTAGCAAGCAGTTTTTAGATAACCAGGCACACAGGCTGGGAGAAGAGGAGCAGGTGATTTTCCATGGAGAGCAGCCAGGATTGGGGAGTTATCGAAACTTAACAATTCGAAACTTATGGACAGAGAGTATGAAAGAAAGGACATCGCCCAGCACGAGAGGCTTTTCGCTTGGACACTGCTGAGATCCACTTGGGTTAGGTAGATTCCTAGGCAACTAGCACCAGTGCACTGAAGAGTTTGTACCACGTATACTTCTATTATATTGCATTCAATTATATTCTATATAAATCATTTTAAAAGAACTTTTGTTGTCAAGACTTTGCTTGGACCACTCAGTCAAAAACCAGTCGGTTCATCGGGGCGGTGTTGGGGCCCGTCTGGGTCGGAGAAGAAAATTCCCAACAAATTGGTAGCAGAGGATGGTTTTTGGCTGGAGTCGAATTCTGCAATTAGGACAAGAGAGGAGGTCAATCCGTCCGTGAGGTGACTGAACTAAACCGCGCGGTCTGAAAAAAGGTAAGGAGCCATTCTCTCCTATTGGCTGATGTTACTACGTCATAGGCTAAATTAAAGTTCAGTCACTAAATGGTCGAGGCGAAATACTCTCTGTAAATTTAGTATTGAAATTGTATACGTGTTACAAACTCGATATATAGACAGGAGGATTGCCCTACGACTCATAAAGTCGGGAGGAGGACGCCCTGTAAACTGCAGTAAACGGTTGAAGAGTAGGCAGCCCACGTTCTAAAAAGAACCTTGGTTCTAAAAGAGAACGGTGGAGGACGCGCTCAGAGAAAGTAGGCAGCCCACGTTCTAAAAAGAACCTTGGTTCTAAAAGAGAACGGTGGAGGACGTGCCCAGAGAAAGAGCAGGTAGCCCACGTTCTTAAAAGGAACTTTGGTTCTAAAAAAGAACGGTGGAGGACGCGCTCAGGTGACGAGTAGGTAGCCCACGTTCAAAAAAAAGGGGAACTATTGTTCTAAAAAAAAAAAAAAAAAAAAAGAGAACGGTGGAGGACGCGCTCGGTCACGGTTAAATGAAGCCGGTTTTGGGGGGCCCCCGTGTGTTTTGTTGAAATTGCGTGCGTGATTGGTGAAATTACAGCTGTATCTGTGTATGCGTGTTTGCAAAATTGCAGTGTTGGGTTGGTTTTCATGTACCGTGTGGTTTTATGTTGAATAAAGACCTGTATAAATTGTTTGAGCATACGTGCTATAATAAAACTTGAGAGCCTTTCATTGGGGGACTTACAAACCCACGCCCATAAATCCATGAGCCTCTTATGAGAGGACATTTGAACCCCTGAGTAAATTGCATGAGCCCCCAAGAAAGACGTTCATCATTGTGTACACAAGCACAAGAGAAACATTTCATAAGAGGTTAAAGTGTAAAACAAAAATTATCATATATCTTCATGCATGAAATTATAATTTGGTTTATGACGCTCCGTAAACGTACGATTTAAGTGCTGGAAGTGAAACTCGCGTGAGCTGTGTTGAGCTGGAGTTGTTTGGAGTGTGGAGATATTAACTTGTGTCTGTCTGCCCTTGGGGTGCGCGCTGGCGAATTAAAGCGCTTGCGAACACGACGATAAAGTGATAAAGTTTACTGAATTAATTTGGGGGTATTAAAGTGCTAGTGAGTACAACGAAAAAGTTTTAAAATTTACTGAATCGAAGCAAAAGTAATTTGGAAGTAGTTTAAAAATCAGAGTTATATCATGGATAACATTAAGGGTTTGGAGGATTATTTGGTTGATACTATGGAGAAACGTGCTGTGCCGAGAATGAGGTCTGACACAGTGATGTATGTGAAAAAATGTTTTGAGAAGATGCGATCCGAAGGGTTGTGGCCAGACCCGGACGATCGCGGTGTGTCTCAGGTTGATTGGGAGCAGATCGAGAAGCATTGGGTCACACAGGTTAATAAAGAGAAAAAAAAGATTAGAGGCTAGCGGAGCCCTAACTAAGCAAAAGCGTAAAATCCAGCTGGAAGAAGCTGAAACTTATTTGTCGTATGTGAGAACATTTCGGAAAATTTGTCAGAAGATTAATGATAAAGAACGAGTTGAAACCAAAAAGACAGAACTCCCTGTGCCCCCTCCCTATGCAGAAAAAGCGTGTGAACCCAGTGCTCCTCAATGTCCGCGTGCAGCGCTGATGGCGCCTGTGTCTGTGAGTGAAATGAGTGACGTTGATGTGGACGGGGCTTCTGCACGTCCAAAATCAGTGAGAGAGCGTGAATGTGATGAGGGGAGACAAGTGGTAATGGAGGTTGTCAGTGATGTGGCTATGGATAAAAATAGAGAGTAGACTAGCGATGCTCGAAGACCGTGATCGCGAGAAAGCTGGAGAAACAGAGATAAATAATGCATTGCAAAGAATTGAACAGCGAATGGATGAGAGTTTGAGTCTGAGTGCCCCCACCCGGTTCGAACAGACGTTGAACAGAGCAGAGAGAGTGGTCTGGGAAGTGGAGAAAGCCATCAGGCAGGAAGAAGCTAAGTTGGAAAAAGAACATGCGAGACAGCTAGAGAAGGGCGGAAACACCGATAAGTTGATGAAAGATGCATTACTAAAATTGTTAAGGGAAAGGGACAATTCAAAGCCTAAAAAGCAATTAGTGTCAAAGGAAGACACTTCTGTACAGGCAGTGGCCGTAGAGCCGCCCGCGCAACCAGTGATGCAACCCATACAACCCATGATGCAACCTTATGTTATGCCACAACAGGTCAACAGCTGGGCGGTGCCACAACAGCCCGGTTACTACGCCCAGGCAGGCCCATACCGAGGCAGAGGCAGGTCCAAAGGTAGATTCAGGGGAGGCAGAGCAGGGAACTTCCAAACCACACAAAGCAACGGCTGTTTTGGTTGTGGCCAGATGGGCCACTGGGCAAGAGATTGTCCGATGACGCAGCAGCAGCAGCCAATGCTGTACCAGCAGCCGATGCAGCAACAGCCAGCATACCAGCAACCAATGCAGTATCAGCAGCAACAACCAGTACAGTATCAACAGCCAATACAGTACCAGCAACCCCAAAACGTAAATTACCAGCAGAAACCCGCACTCACACAAGGACAACAGGTTGTGCCTCCTGGCATGCAGTACATGCCAGCGCCACCTGGTGGCCAATGAAGCTGCCCGATGTCCAGTTCCCCCACATGCAGTGAACCAGTTGTATGTCTATTGGTGGAGGGGGAGCCAGTGGAGTTCTTAGTCGACACGGGAGCCACCACGTCAGTCTTAACAGACAGGAAGTGGAAAGGCTACTTGTCGAAGATGTCACTATCCACTACTGGATTTCTGGGAAAAACTACACTGCAGCCACTGACTGTGCCCTTGAAGGTGTCAGTGGGCTCAGGCCCACAGGTCGAGCACACATTTTTGTTTTCAGAACAGTGCCCAATTAATTTGTTAGGTAGAGATTTGTTGTGTCAATTTTCAGCCATTATTGAATGCACACCGAGTGAAGGTAAATTAGCTGTCTCTGTCACCAACCACGATGAGCGCCTCAGAATACTTAATCAACAAGCAGCGGACGGCCCAGCTCACATTTACTGGGCCACATTACAACATCCTGAGGAACAAGCAACTGCTAAAAATTTGCTTTACACGTTTAATTTATGGAAACCATGGTTCCTGTCACTTCAGAGTATGACCCCACCAATAGACAGCACACACTGCACTTTTAATTACATCAGAGGGGAGGATGGGGTTTACGGACAGCTGTGGAATAACATTGAAGGTCAATTACAAAATATAAATTGTGAATCAATGATTTTTGGACCTGAAGGTGTGGCTGCACTAGTTGTGTTAACAGGAGAACAGATGACGTACTGGAGAAACCCGGACCAGCAGGATTCACTACCACATGTCTCGCTGTTGGTCTCGGCTGGACACGAACCTCGTGAGCTGGGCCCCATGCTGGCCACTGCCATGAAGGAACAGTTTCGCCCAACCTGTCTGCCAGGGGTAGAGGGTACGTCGGATGGTAAGTACTGGAGAGTCGCATGTGACACCAGTGACTTGGCGTACTTCTGTAACCAGCCCCTGACAGCCACACACGGCAGAGCACTGTTGGATCACCCCCAGGCCAAAGAACAACTAGAGACGGTCCCAGCCAACTTGTGGACCACGACAAAGGTAGATGTAGGATGTGCATCACACCACATGGCTCCTATTAGGTTAAAGCCAGGAGAAACAGTCGTTCATCAGCCACAGTACCGAATCAAGCCAGAAGCCATGGCAGGTATTACAGACACCATTGCAGATTTGATCAAAGTTGGAGTTCTGAAACCCACGACGTCACCGTGGAACACGCCCATACTACCTGTTAAAAAACCTGGAAAAGATGAGTATCGTATGGTGCATGATTTGAGGCGCATTAATGATGTCACTGTAACTGAGAACATACCAGTACCTGACCCCTATCGATCTTTGCAGAACCTAACGACTGAACACTGCAGCTTTTCATGCATAGATTTAGCTAATGCTTTCTTTTCTATACCAATTGATGAGAATGTGAAAGACATTTTTGCGTTTACCTTTAAAGGTCAACAGTACACATACAACAGGCTACCTCAAGGCTACAAAGACTCACCAGGCATCTTCAATCAATGTCTGTTGAAAGATCTGTCTAGATTAACTGACAATGATTTGATTGACTCTAACACCGTACTAATACAGTTCGTGGACGATTTGTTAATAGCTAGTACTTCACCCGATAAGTGCCTTAGAGACACCATAACCATTCTAACCTTGTTAGCTGAATTAGGTTACAAAGTGAACAAGTCAAAACTCCAGGTGGCCAGGCCGATGGTCACCTTTCTGGGGAGAAACATCTCACACAAAGGTCACACCCTGACTCCAAATCAGAGACAGTCAATACTGTCATTTCCAAAGCCCACTACAGTGTCCCAAATGATGTCATTTTTAGGCCTGACAGGCTACTGCCGCAACTACATACCTAACTACAGTGATTTAGCTCACAGCCTCAGAAAACTCGCAGTGTCAAAAGGTCTGAGTAACGGGAAGGTGGAGCTTGACTGGACGGTTGAGGCAGAGAGGGATTTCATAACTCTGAAACAAGCACTTGCTAGCGCTACTGAATTAGCAGCACCAGACTACACACAACCTTTTCATTTAAACGTTTCTGTAAGAGACAACCATGTTCATGCTTGTCTCTTTCAGAAGGGGGAGAGTGAAGGAAGGAACATTTTATTTTTTCACAGTTCCAAATTAGATCAACCAGTGATAGGAACAGGACCATGCACAACATACATGGCAGGACTCACCACAGCGATAGAGAAGACAGCACACTTGGTAATGTGTCACCCACTGATAGTCAGCACCAATCACGGAGTAATGGCGTTCATAAACTCACAAGCCTTTTCTTTGTCAAGAGCACGACAGAACAAGATAAAAGCCATACTCACACAGCCACACATCACGTACAACACTGCGTCAAAACTTGTGAATCTGACTGATAACATTGAAGTAGCCGAAGATGCGACACCACATGACTGCGCTGACGCCACAGAAAGATACATTCAGCTCAGACCAGAACTGCACAAGGTCAGAATTACTAAACCAGGAGCATGGGAACTCTGTTCAGATGGGAGTTGTTGGAGACAAGGTAACGAACTGAAGGCCTCTTACGCTGTGGTACAAGCATGTGGGGAAGAGTGGGAGGAGGTGGAATCAGGAGTGGTTCCACAACCAGCTTCAGCTCAGCTGGCAGAAATGGTCGCACTCACTAGAGCACTGGAACACGCGTCAGGTCAGATTGTGAACATTTACACAGATTCAGCATACGTGCACGGGGTCATCCACCATGAACTAGTCAGGTGGATGGATAATGGGTACACTAACGCCACAGGACAGCCAATCAAACATTTGAGAGCAGTACATGAGTTGAGTGAAGCTATCATGTTACCCAAAGAAGTGGCAGTGATAAAGGTAAGAGGACATCAGGGTAATGACAGTTTTGTTTCTAGAGGTAATGAAGCTGCTGACAGAGCAGCCAAAGCTGCTGGAGGGTACAACCCACAGAGCTTGTTGTTGCTGGAAACTCATAACATGCCTGAGTTGACGGAGAGCCACCTGGCACAGATCCAAGAACAAGCCACGGTCTATGAGAAGCAATTGTGGATAGACCGGGGAGCCACTGTCACTAAAGGACTCTGGAGGAGTCCAGAAGGGAGGGTAGTTTTGCCCTTAGAGAAGATGAAATTGATACTATGCGAAGCACATGGGCCTACTCACTCCGGAGTGTCGGCCATGGTGACCAAATTAGAATGTTTATGGTGGCATCCATACCTCAGAGACCATGTGAAGCAATACGTGAGCGAATGCGATATCTGTCAGTCATACAATGTAAAGAAACCATACCGGGTGAGAATTGGAGGATACCCAGTGCCCGCGGGGCCATTTGAGGAGATTGTGATCGATTACACAGACATGGGGCCAGACAACAGGGTAAGGGGGTACAGGTACCTGCTGGTCATGGTAGACAGATTCACCAAGTGGGTAGAAGCTATACCCACCAAAAAGGAAGATTCAAAATCAGTCATAAAATGGTTGCAAAATGAGTTGATTCCCAGGTACGGCCTACCAAAAGTGATTAGGAGTGACAATGGGTCCCACTTTGATAACAAACACTTGGCAGAAGTAGAACAAAAGCTGGGCCTAACCCACAAGTTTGGCACTGTCTACCACCCACAGTCACAGGGGTTGGTGGAAAGAGCCAACCAGACCATTAAGACTAAACTGGCCAAAGTGTGCGCAGCAGGAGACATGGACTGGGTTCAGGCGCTGCCACTAGTGTTGATGTCCATGAGAGCGACCCCCACGGGAGAATACAATCTCTCACCACACCAGCTCATGACAGGACGACCCATGCCAGGGTGCCCTCGACCAAGGATCGAGGGACCAGCTTTGGAAATCCAGGAACAGGAGATGTCAGAGTACATGAGAGAATTAACCAAGTTGCTTTGTGAAATCAATAAGTCTGTTCAACAGGAAAAAGGAGAAGAAGACCTGGAATCACCCAAGGTGAAGGTGAAGCCAGGGGATTGGGTAAGGATCAAGGTGCACAAGAGGAAGTGGAACGAGCCACGGTGGACAGGCCCGTGGGAGGTCGAAGGTGCCAACGAGCACTCAGTGAAAGTGAGGAAAGACAAAGGTAAGACTTGGTACCACATTTCACACTGTGTTGCAGCAAAAGAACCAACAAGAACCACAGGAGAGATCAAGACACACCTGGAGGAGACAGGAGAAGCCCCAGGGAAGGAGTTAGTGGTGAGTACCGACCCCAGTGTAGCTTTTTACAGAGAATACATCACAGCCGAGGACTGGTGGGAGGAAGGTGAAGGAGACCTGTTGGAGACTGACTGTGAGGCTATAGCACACTGTGTGAGCGCGGACTTGAACCTGGGAGCTGGAGTGGCTCTGCAGATCAGACAAGCGTTTGGCACTACAGGTATAGCCAAGGTGCCCATAGGCAAGTGTGCCACACAAACCACACAGACACACATTATATTTCATTTAGTGACCAAAAGATACTACAGGGAGAAGCCAGAATTAGGAGATCTGATTTCAAGCATACAACACCTGGCCACATTGTTAATATCATTGAACATTAACACTCTAGCCATACCGAAGCTGGGTTGTGGACTAGACGGATTAGACTGGAGGACTGTGAAACCAATCATTAAAACTTTACTTAAACCAACCGGTACCAAGGTGGTGGTGCATCATCTTCCATCCTAGGATGGAACTGTGGGAAATAAGAGACATGTTGTCGGGACGTGTCGGACGTCCAGATGAGGCTCAGTACCAACAATATGTTAGAGTAGGGAGATTAACTTTGAGAACATGGACTTGGCTATGGGGGGGAACGTTTCTAGCCGCGGTGATAATAGGAGCGGTGGTAATATTTAGTGTAGGAAATCAGAAACAACCCAATAACGTGAACGTAACTTTGTGTCGGTGGGACGACAATCACACTGTCTGCAAAGAGGTGAGGCCCGATGAGATCCACAGCCCTAACCCGCTAGTAAACGCGACCAAACCAGAGAAAATAGACTTTAAAGTAAGAAAACCAAGATAAGCTGGAACCAGGCCAGTAGGACAGTCCAAGGACCGGTGTGTACGGACATACGGAGGTGTGGAATTGAGTTATAGAGATGGTACAGCCTCGAGCTGGACTTTTGACTTATGTGAGGTAGTGGACTGCGGGGGAGCCAATGCCTCATACAGAGGATGTGATTTGTACATATGTTGGACCAATCAAGTTAATGCGGGCTGTCATGGAAGGGGGAGTTTCTATAGTGCAGACTGGTGTCCTGGTTGGGGGTCAGTGATAAAGTACTCGGGGAGATGGAAACCGACATTAGGAGATAAGAAAGGTAACCCTTCCACGACCTCTTTGAGCAAATGGTGGGTCGATGTGTCGTTTCAGCGAGATTATCACGTGTCCCAAAATCCAGTAACTTTTTCTGTCAAATGGAATGCGCAGATATGGGGTAATAACAGACCGTTGTACTTCACCCTGGGGGTGGAGCAATCAGGACGTGACATATGGGGAATAATTAAACTCAGCTATTTAGCCAAACCCAAGCCACTCAGCCCAGCAAAACCTGAGGCAAAAATAAAAGAGGTGGAGGATTCAGCAGACAAGTTCACTCTAACCACAGATTTCACTAAATTATCGTCCCAGCATTTAATAGAATTAGCAACCGGTTACAGCGGCTCGAATTTGTGGTTGTCATGGCTAGAACAAAACAGTAGAGAAAATGGGTTAGAAGGTTGTGTGGCCTGTGCGGCGGCCCGACCCGCGTTGATGACCTCACCAGCCCCACTGAATCCTGAAACAGATCCAGTAGGATATCAGTGCATGTTGAATTTAACTAAGGTGAAAAGTATTGCGACCTCAAATTGTTCCAACCTGGACAGTATTTTTCCGTATGTCAAAAATTTGGAAGGAGGTAACGCTCCTTTCGTGCCAGTGAAACTTACAGGGCAATACCAATGTTTTAACTTGACCGAGAAAGACGCAATCATGAGTGTGGGAGAAATTGAACCAGATTGGTGCAACGCCACAACGAAGGTCCCGGGGATAGGGAGAGTAGCCCGGGCAGGGATCTGGTGGTACTGCGGAGGACACACTCTGTTGGCATTAATACCAGGAAAAGCTAAAGGAATCTGTGCTATGGTTAGACTAATCACACCAATAACAATGATAGGGCTGAGGGAAATCACACCGCAGCCTGCTACCGCCCAAGGGAGAAAGAAGCGTGATGCCTTTGATTTGTCCATAGGGTCACCAACATACATTGACTCCATAGGAGTGCCTCGGGGGGTTCCCAATGAATACAAGCTAGTTGATCAAATAGCTACGGGCTTTGAGAACATTCCAATTATATCAGCCTTGTTTCCAGTAACACCAAACAAGAATGTAGATAGGATCAACTTTGTCCATTACAATGTACTGAGATTAACCAACCTAACGAGAGACGCAATAGAGGGGCTGAGCGAACAACTGAGAGCTACCTCACTGATGGCCGTACAAAACAGAATGGCTCTAGATATGCTCCTGGCGGAAAAAGGGGGTGTATGTTTCATGTTTGGCGACAACTGTTGTACCTTCATTCCCAATAACACCGCACCGGACGGGTCGGTGACCAGAGCTCTGGACGGACTGAAGGCTTTATCTAAGGAGATGCAGGAGGCCTCAGGTATCAGTAACCCCATGGAGGAGTGGTTCACGAAGGTGTTTGGGAAATGGAAGGCACTAATTATGTCCTTGTTTATGTCAGTAGCAGTGTTTATTGCAATTGTTGTTATTTGTGGATGTTGTTGTATACCATGTATCAGATCTCTCACCCAAAGGTTGATCACAGCCGCGATTGAGAAGGGGGACGCAAAGAACCCACCACCATACACTATGCCACTGATGGCGGAGGATGATGATGACATATCATCTGAAGAAGACGATTCTGTGTGAAAAACTTGTTGTTTTTGATTAATTATGCTTGCTTTGTAGGTATTGGCAGCGTCAGCGACTGATGAAGAATGAAGACGCACCACACATTAGAGCACAACCAACAGCACATGAAAGCTGATTCACTAGCTTAAAAGTAATATGCATGACACATGGGCACATTAATAGAACGGGTCGAGGTGATCTCCCACCAGGCGGGACCTGGGTCTCGGGGACAACGTCAAGTCACGAGACCGTGGGAGATGAAGGGGGGCATCTCCGAATAGTCTGAAAGGTCTCGGCCCACGACTGGGGAGTGATCCAGAACCCACCAATCACATAAAAGAACACATAGACGTTGTACTAACTGACATAGTCACACTATGAATGTATACACATTTAGGGATTTTTATGATTGTCTTTCTTTTAATAAGTGCACTGGGCTAGATAGATTTTAGTATTAGACTAGAGTTAGACCAATGTTTTGGTCTAAAAGGGGGAATGTTGGAAAAAAGAAAATTAAAGGCTAATAACTTGATGTGTCAATTTAGTGTTTTTCAGGAAGACTGTGGGAAAGCAGGAGTAAGGAGGCCTCAGTGGCCTTGAGGAGAACAGAAGGGGCCTATTCAGTGCAGGATGTGTAGCAAGCAGTTTTTAGATAACCAGGCACACAGGCTGGGAGAAGAGGAGCAGGTGATTTTCCATGGAGAGCAGCCAGGATTGGGGAGTTATCGAAACTTAACAATTCGAAACTTATGGACAGAGAGTATGAAAGAAAGGACATCGCCCAGCACGAGAGGCTTTTCGCTTGGACACTGCTGAGATCCACTTGGGTTAGGTAGATTCCTAGGCAACTAGCACCAGTGCACTGAAGAGTTTGTACCACGTATACTTCTATTATATTGCATTCAATTATATTCTATATAAATCATTTTAAAAGAACTTTTGTTGTCAAGACTTTGCTTGGACCACTCAGTCAAAAACCAGTCGGTTCATCGGGGCGGTGTTGGGGCCCGTCTGGGTCGGAGAAGAAAATTCCCAACATCCCCCAGTGTCACTTAAAGTCTGTTAGGGAATTCGCTGCGAGGAGTAGTAGTCGCTACAATTTCAACATTGTTAATTTAGGCAAAGAAGTAAAATATTCTCTGTGTAATGCGGTATTGAAGTACAACAGTTCCACTAGCTCATTCAATTATCATTCGAACACCGTGCAGCTGTCCTGCATATCACCACTGCACCTGGTCAACCTAAAATCACAGCTACACTGGGAAGGCGAGCGTTTTCGAAGCTCGCTACGAATAAAGAAGAGTGAGCTAAAAACAAAGCTAGCTACTGCTACTGCTGTAGCCCTTACAACAGATTGTTGGACGGCTCTAACAACAGAAAGTTACATTACCGTGACGTGCCACTACACTGACGAGAACTGGCAGCTAAAATCTGCAGTGCTGATTACGACGAACATGTCGGATAGACACACCGCTGACAATTTAGGTGACAAGCTCAATGATGTTGTGGAGACTTGGGCACTCTCCGGTCGTGTTACAGCATGTGTTCACTACAACGCTAGAAACATTGTCCAAGCATAGGCTCAATAATATTCTGTTTGGCTCTCTATTTAATTTCTTCTTTTTTTTTTGTCTAATGTCTAATGTTTCAAATGCAAGAACGGAGCCAGTCCTTAATTTATTCCTTTTTAAATGAAAGAATGTATTTTGTTATACCATAAAAATTTCCTAATGCATAATTACTTGAGCAATATATCATATAATACAATATAATTATCATAATATAATAAATACTTTTTGAACAAAGTGAACCATTTAGCTGATATTTTTAAAGGCCCTATTGAAACACTGAAATTCAGGTGAAAAACGCCGCTTATCGATTAATCGAAAGTCGATCGATAAGATCAATCAACTAACGATTAATGAATTAATCGATAATTTGCATCCCTACTCGTGACGGAGTGTTTTTTTCAATAGCCCTGAAATAAATACTCCGGTTTAAAATTAATTCTCCCGTCAAAATGAATAAATATGTTTTTTTTGGGTCCGTATCCAGTTAATCAGGAATGAGATTGGGTCCGGACAGGACTGCGTTCGGGTCCGGATACGGACCGCGGTCCGCCAGTTGCCGACCCCTGACCTATACCTCCAAACACCACAGCCTTAACACTATACCCTATACCTCCATTTACTATACCCTAAATACTATACCCCATATCCTATGCCACCATATCTCCAAACCCCATACCTCCATGCTGTGTCCCTCAAAGTGAAGTATGAAACAACTGAGCTGGTCTCACAACAGACCAGAGTTCAGTAAAACATACCCACTCATTAGCCTCCATTAGCTCCTTCCACGTATATATACTGACACTTTATTACAAACATATCTAACAGGTGCAATTTTGCAGACAATACAAGCTGGACAGTGTGCTTCCCTCTCTGTACCCAAACCTAACTGGTCAGCTTCTAGCTCCAGAACCTCAGTGGACATTATTTATGTGGTGGACCGCAGTCAACCGCAGCAGTGAGAATGATCTGGTGGGTATGGTAATGGGCAGTGTTGTATAAAGTATTAGAGACCCATACTAATACTAGAGAAAAATTACAAGTACTCTATCAAAAAAATTGACTTGAGTAGAAGTTGAAGTGTTCTTTAAAAACTTTACATAAGTAGATGTACAGAAGTATTCAGCATTTTTTGTACTTAAGTATTGCAAGTAGTTTATTCTAAAAATTATTACTCAAGTACTGAAAGCAAAAGTACAAGTATTGTGTTTTGAATTAATTAAAGAAAGCCGTCAAAGTTTGATTATCAATTGTTTTTATATATCACTTACAAATCAATGATGCCAAAGACCACAAATACAAGTGTTCGGTATGTATAAACAAGTAGCAACTTAAAAAACTGGACTTAACACTTCGTACACAAAAAACAGATAACCTATGTCCCGCTACGTCGTAGGTTTGATGCAGAAGTACAAGTTAGTGTTAATTTAGCTGAGAAAACGAGGTGTATTTTGGACGTAAAATCCGTCCGTCGGATTCCAAGGGTGAGCCTACTGCCCTGCGTTTACCCTCAATAAATGCCCTTACCCTATAAAAACACTACACTATAAAAATGGGCACATGATTAGTCAGCACGAAGAGACACGGCTTACTGTTGCTAAAAACACAACTCGGCGTGACATCGCCTTTATGATTGCCAGCTAATGTTAAGTGAATACTGCAGCACGTCATGAACATAATTAGGTTAGTTAGCCTAACCTAACTAACGCTTACTGACAGCTAAAGCTGGTGTGTCTTCTGTGCATTATATTTATAACTTACATTGATGTGTTTCTTCAAGTTCAAAGGTGAATTTTTGAAGGCCAAAATTTCACCCTCTTTAGAGAGGCAGAGATGGCACTTCATCCTATAGGAATTTACTTTCACTCCAGCAAACGCAAACACTGTCTCTAGGTAGGGCCAGAGTGGTCTCCTTCCTCACCCTCACGATCACTCGATGTTGAAGGTGCCAATATTTGTACATTAAAACGCCAACAAGCTTATTATGCAGCACTTATCACTTATGCTGCTCTTCTGCTGTTACCAAACACAGTACCATCTCTTGTAATGAGATAAAAAGCTAATTATTTGGAATAATATGTGTATTTGAATAAATATGAAAATTAAGCTGAAGGTGCTGGAAAATCCTGAAAATAGACCTTCAAATTGCCATACAAGTGCATGAATTGCACCTTGTAACTTTGCACGCACAAAAATGGAGAGGTGCACGACCTCGCGACACGACCGCGCACGTGGCCAACGCGCATGGGCGGAGCCACCGCGATTGCGTCATTTTTGCCGTGCGGACCCTTGCGGCAGTCACGACGTGTCAAGTGAACCTAGATTACGAAGCTCAAGTGTTCAGTGAAGGCAGCAGCAGAGTAAACGAGACGCGACCGGAGCATGCACAGTTTTCTCATAAGACAGCCTGATCACTTGACCCGGTGACAGCGCCAGCTAACATGTTTATAATTGTAACTAGTAACTATACAGCACGTAAAAAATGTATCGGAGTAAAAGTATTAAACTGATGGAAAATATGTAGTGAAGTAAAAGTGGAAATAGGAGAAAAAAATTATACTTGGTAAAGTACAGATACAGCATTTTAGTACTCAAGTACAGTAGTGAAGTAGTTCTACTTCGTTACTATACAACTCTGGTAATGAGGAATGGATTGTGGAAAATTTTAACATGTTAGTAGCACTCCTGGGTTGATCACAGTTCACCATCCAAAAACATCCAGGCAACTGCGGTCCTGTGGTCAGAAACTGACCAGGGACTAAGCAGTGGTGGACAGACTGTACATGAGTCTCCACTGTTGATAAATAAACATTATAAAGTAGTATCCAAAAACACTAGAATTAGTATCCAAAAACACTAGAATTATAGAAAAGGGTGAGAAATCAGAAATGCAAATACTGCTCGATAAATCGAACGTATTTTAAGTTTAACACCCATTTGGAACTGGGATGCAGTGTAACATTTCTCTCCAAGGTCCTAAAGCCTCCCCCTCACTCACCTCCAGAGACTTGAGGAGGGGAACAGACTCGATGAATATCTCGTACATTCTTCTCTTCTTTGCGTTGTTCTTTACTATGAGCCTACGGAATGTTGCTCGATCCTAACACACACACACACAGGTTGTAAATGCATGGCAGTTCGCCAGGATTATCATTACAGGATTATCATTACAGACACACTCAGACACCAGCCATGCTCCACGCAGCCACTGGGTGGTGCTGTTGTTTAACAGTGGGACAACAGTCATCTCGCATACACACACACACACACCTAACTAAAAAGTGCATTAATAAATGCTCAGTCACTCGCTCATTCTCTCTTGTACACATGCATGCGCACACACAATGCATGACTAAATGAAGAGGGCATTAATAAATGGCCAGTCTCTCACTCATTCTCTCATACTTGTGTGCGCACACACACACACACACACTCACCAGTGCCCAGAGAGCCCCCTCCTGCTTTGCGATGATTGTAGCAGCACGTGGCGTGTTGTACATCAACGCCAGCTCTCCAAAGCTGCCCTTGTTATCGTACTGGCCAACGCAGCAGCCCACGCCATCCTTCTGCACCACGATGTCGTACACACCCCTGGAAGACACGCCACGGGCCTGTTAGAGGAAGGGACCGCACGCGTGGACACGCGGGGAGAGTCCTCGCACCCCCCAGCGTCAACCTCCGAGCCCATCGGCTCCACGGAGGATGTAGACGGAAGGCGGTCACCCGTAGTGGCGGAGGCGCATAGAGAGAAGCACTGTTCCAAGTGGCGGGGGCGGAACAAAGTCCCCTCCCACCCACCGCAGGCGGAGCCAGGTTTGGAAAAGGTAACGCATGGTAATGAAGTCAAGTGAACACATAATGATACGCCGTAGGGCTCCATTTCACCAGCACTGTGCAGGAGATCTGGAAGGACCAGACAGATGCAGGCTGAGCGAAATGGACCACACACACACACACACACACACACACGCAGCTAATCACATGCTTAGAAGTACTGCGCTGTGAAAAGCCTGTGCAAACTGCTTAAAAGAATTGTTTCTGCTGAATGTGAGAACATGTAAATAGAGCATTTGGAGACAGTCTTTGCATGTTCGCGTACATAAATACACATACCGTTCAATGACATAGAAATTATCCCCATCATTTCCCTGGGTGATCACATGTTCTTGAGGCTGCACAAGGACTTCGAACATAGCATCCAGCACTTCTGAAAACTGCTCCTGTTAACACCAGGGGAGAGACTTGCTGAGCAGATCTGTGGATGTGTGTCGGTATATTAGACACGTCTGTGTGTGCGCGTGTGTGTGTACCTGGTCGAGAGCTTTAAACAGCAGTATATCTCTGCAGGCCTCTTGTAATCTGGATCTCTGTTCGTCTGTTTTTGGATGCACGATTCGCGGTTCGGAGTCTTCCTCATCTTCATCGGGGTTAAACGCCTCTGCACACACTGGGAGAAGAAGATTCCTGGTCAGCAGCCTTTCTGGCACCTGTGGGGTGCGTGGCGGCATCGGAGGCCTGATCCAGACCCCGGCACACCACAGCAGCACCATGCTCCAAAGCAAAACAGCAAATGACCCAGTTTACAAAAGTTGCATTTACCATCATGACGGGTGGCTTTCGTTACGCAATTTATTTTCAATAGCAACCATTAAGACGTCGACTACAGGGCAACAACTAAAGCGGGAAATAAAGACCAAGGTGAGACACGGCGTGTCAGAATGAAGCGGGGGGGGGGGGGGGGGGGTTGGATTACTGAGACACAGATGCACCACACGCTCTCACACGCTCTCCAAACCACAGGACTAGGGCAATGACGTCAAGAGGAACTTACCCGACACTCTCCGGTTAAATCTGCTAGGGGGAGGGGCTAGAAGGAGAGAGAAGGCGAGAGTTAATGAAGGTTCACATTCTTTTCTCATTGTTGCATGCGCACACACACACACACACTCACAAAAGCCAACATCTGTGGTAAATGTAAATAATCTCACATCTCCTCTTGTGCCTGTGGTTACAGTGTAGGCGTCCTGAACAACCCCACACTGGGTAAGGTCAGCCAAAAGGTCTCTCTCTGTCTCTCTCTCTCTCTCTTGCATGTGGAGCTGCACACTAACAGTACTGTGGCAGAATCATTGCTGTAGGGTCTTCCTGTATGTGTTTCTCCTCCTATTACACTCTCTCACTCTCTCTCACCACGCTGCTAGAGTCCATTAACTCCCTGGTGTGAAAGTCTTAAAAATGGCCAATGGTGCGTGAGGATGCACGTACACACGCATATGAAGGTTACAACACTGCGGTAATGAAAACACTATACCCTAAATTCATTGCTCCATTTCATCAAGATGGCCTGGGTCAAAATCAACAACTGAAATGAAACAATCACATCAATTTCACTTTTTAGTTTGTTTCACAGATTTTACAGGTTATTACACGGGTCAAAAAAATGTGTGAACAGACAAAAAAATAAACCACTTTGTGTAGAAAGTGTGTGTGTGTGTGTGTACACATGCATGCTTGCATGTCACAATCCTATCGGTCCCTTGTCTTATTCTCTCACCACAGTAGCTCAAACAGCAGACAATTTAGAGTACGAGAGGGACCGACCCTCCTGGGAAATTTAGGGAGTAAAGAGATTTTGTGTGTTCAGAACAAGGCCCGAGTACCTTTAGTTCCAGTATGAGGTTTGAAATGAGTTCAGGTAATATTAGGTAAGAATGCCACCAGGCTTATGTGGGTCAAGCCAAGATTTCTGGACCTATGAAAAACGTGTACATGAAAGATTCATGTGCATTGTGTGTGTGTGTGTGTGTGTTCAGATGTAGTGAGATGAGGTGCTTCAGCTTCACGTGTGAGGGATATCAAGTGCCTGAAGTTGCCATGACAACAAAATACAAGGAAGACCTCCTCATCGCCATAACAACCCCCTCCACACCCACTCACTCTTATAACGACCAGCAAGAACAGACTGGGGGGTGGGGGGGGAGAGATAATATTTTTAAAAATTATATTTCGTTTAGATTATTATACATACGTGTCAATATATCTATATCAATGTATAGGAGTGCTCGAGTGCACGAGAGAATCCATGAAGGAAGAGAGCACAAAGATGGCATGACAGGGGAGGTCCACCCATGAGGAGGAGGAGGGAGAGTGTGAAAGGGACAGAGCCACACACGGAGGAAGATGACAAAAGCAATATGAAAGAGAAAAAAGGGCAAAAGCAACCAGGCTCCTATCTGCATGATAGTGTCATGTGTAGTGTTTCCACACACACACACACACACACACACACACACACACACACACACACACACACACACACACACACACACAGTGATAATATAGGCACTGCAAGATGACAACAAATCTGGTAAAGGAGAAATCCAAAAATTAATTCTCCCACATTTTTCTCTGGCACCAACAGAAATGCATTTGGAACTGTTACACATTTATTTGGTCAGAAAATGCACACTTTTGGGGTTTGACTCAGCAAACGTGTAAAAAATTACCATTCTCTGAGAAGCAGCGCTTTATGTTGATTTATTCGGAAGATAGAACCAGTGTAGGGGATGAGTGAGAATTGATTCCTTTTCAAATGACTGGCACAAAAAAGCAAGGTAACCAGGCATGCTGCACAAGTGCCGTGGGTGCAGTGCTGCTGTTCCTGGGTCAGTGGTTGGGGGCGTCCTGCCTCGGTGCAGTGCTGCTGTTCCTGGGTCAGTGGTTGGGGCGTCCTGCTGCGGTGCAGTGCTCCTGTACCTGGGTCAGTGGTTGGGGCGTCCTGCCCCACACAGGTTTTCAGCTTCTTCACCGCTGGGCCAAAATAACTATCACAGCTGCTATACCAGGCCAGAGGAACAGACCGGATGCCTCCAAGCTTGTTCTGAGCTTTCTTGTACATAATAGCACAAGTAATACATTGTAATTCCATAAGGACACCAAGAGAAACTGCTCTTAGTGTACTAGGAGGAGAAACTTGTATAAGCACACAGGACACACACATACAAAAGAAATGCATGCAGAAGACAAATATAGGGCTTTCAGAGCAGCGTAGACTTTAAAAATAAATCAAATACCTGACTGGCATCATGGCCAAACAAAAACATCCTGTTTGGCTGTAGATCGCCCCTAAAGAACTGAAGAACCTTGTTTTTTCTGATATGAAAGGCAGAACAAGATCACCAGGTGTTCACATGCCCTATACCTAAAAGCATTTTGTCAGGAAAACCCCCACTGAAAGTGTAATCCAATCAGAGAGCCAGCTCACGGTGAGCCTGTACAATGACTTCAGCGGGTACATGTCTGTGCACAGCCACTCTGAGAAAGAACAAGATCAAGCAGAACAAAACTCTCTCTCTCCGTGTGTGTGTGTGTGTGTGTGTGTGTGTGTACTAGTCCCTCTGCCTTTGCACTTGTTGGCTTTAAGTGGCCCTGTCAGCAGCACATAGGCCTAGTGTACTGGGAGTATACAAGAAGAGTACGCATGCGTGCGTGCACAGACTAGGAAGTGTGCAAGTGGACACTAAGAAGGGGCCAGTGTATGTGTGTGTAGGTCTGTTAACCCTCTTGCAGAACTGGTCAAATTTAATTCCCATAATGCACTCCTCCATACCACACAGACTGTCAATGCGCAAGAGGATCTAATAAACAAGAGTGAATGTGCATGTCTGAGGAACAGCAAGACACACATCGCACATCATGTGAGAGTCACCAGTGAAACCATAACTGAGGACCAGAACTCCGGCTTACACAGACCTGCATGGAATCACACACACACACACACACACACACACACACACACACACGCACACACACACAGAAAGACTGCAGGGGTGATTAATTACACAAGCACATTTCAAAGAGCTGCAGCCGTACAATTATAAAGCGTACACACTTTTACAACCACTCTGCTCATATCATATTTTATGGTGCTGTGCATTTGGTGTAAGCAGTTTAAACAGTCCAACTCTCTGCTTGATCCTAGCCATGTGTGTCTCTCGTCCAGGATGTATAAATCCACATTATTGTGGTTTCCATCCACACACTCACTTTCACTGAAAACTTTTAAAAACATGTTTAATCTGTCCCTGGCGATGTTTATACTTATAGTTCTTCTTATTAACATGGTTAGTGGTCAGTACGGGTTGTTCCTGTGGGAGGACCTTGGTTAGAAAAAAAAAAAAAAAAAAGCACCCAAAAAACAACCTTTTATATTTCTGCTGCATTCTGTTTTTCTCACACTCTTCCTTTTCCTGTTACAAGCAATCAATCCTCACATCCGTGTGAGTCTATCCCTCAGCCCCCCCCCCCCCCCCCTCCCTCCTCTAGGGTTTCCCCTCCCCTCCCTCTCTCCACAGCAGCAAGATCCATAAAAGGCAGTACAACCCAGTCCTGTACTGTGCCCACGGAGTTAACCCCTTACTGACCAATAACAGCGGATTAGTCGCTGAACTGTGGGTGGAGAGCAGGAAAACAAAACAAATGCCATATAAGTCTAAGAGATGGATCCAGGGCAACGTGGGAGCGTCGGAGATGTGCTGCTCCCCGAGCCCGCGGTTCGGCGAGGCCCTCCGAGCTCGTCGGGGACAGGGACTTTGTGTACAAAGCTCGTTGCTCTAAACACTCACAAGGGCGAGGTCGGTGCATTCGGCCGCTATCTTCCCCGTGCGAACGTGCAAGGCCGTCGCTCGTCTGGTTTATCTGCTCTCTGACTGAACGAGGTTATGGTTCGTGTCTCCATCGGCGTGGCCGCGACCCCGCCCCCGGGCGCCACAAGTTCGGCCGAGTCCGACGGGTCCGTCGCCGACAACTTTCACTTTAGAAAAAAACCATCACGTCACGTTTTAGTGGTAAATGAGGAAGTGAAGCTCTCTGGTCCTAGCGTGGGAAGAGCTGACTGTAGTTCAGCAGATCCTTCTGAAACATCTCTGGGGCTGAAGGCACCTGCCACTGCCTTCCACTCCCCTGGTGGCCCCTACCACTAATCAGACTGACCAACACGAAACTGAGGAAGATTTAGTGTGTGTGTATTTTAGTAACAGCTTTCATATGGCAAATGAAATGCTCACTGTATCCAGCCAGAAGTGCCACAACAGAGCTTTCCAAATGCTGTCTCATAAAATACAGGACATTCTCTCTCCACGACCTACGTCACGCTAGTTTCGGTCAATAAGGAACACACTTTGTGCCTACTTCTAATGCCTATTGTTCAGTCAGTGATTTTTGGGAAATTTCCTCTGGCTGCGAAATGTCCAACCCTGAGTGGACTAATATAGTCCAATCAACAATGGAGTATAAATGTAGCAGTCTTTCCATATCCTGTCAAGGCACTGACCTTACGCGCTACACTCAACCCTGAAAACGTTTATTTTAGCTCGACCTACTGCTGAACTCTACGCTGGCGCCCATTTCTGTAAAACTCTTAGCCTGGACAGGAATCTGGAGCTTTTGAGTTGGTTTACATGAATGAAGCCACACTTTTACATTTGTTCCCATTATCTTCGCCATAGTCATCATCATCTCATCAACATTTTTCCATTTAACGGAGAGCACTTATGGTGTCTGTGCTATGTGAGCAGAAAGGACAGGGACTCGGAAATGAGGATCGTATGAGAGACAAACCAGGAGGGGGGACTCCGTCCTGCTGTTACTACAGACACAACACCAGGAAGTACTAAAGTCCAGATTGCTATCGTGACCTGACAAAAGTCTGAGGCTTGGGTGTTAATAATGAACACGCGCGCACACACACACGGAAAGTCACAATGCACTCTCATCTAAAGCTTTTACTGACGCCAATAAATTGTTACTCAGTTTCCATTTTTCCGTCAATTTCAGAGTCTCTTCAGTGGCGACCCAAAAATACACACCATGGGACAGAAGTGGATATTCACTCGTACTCCCATATTCCAGTCCATTCCTCACCGGTTTCTCAAAGGACTCGTGAGTTATGGCAATGACAACATGGACTATAACCTATATATGCAAAATTAAAAACAAATATCTAAAAATCCTGCCTCACCCTTCCCGTGGGTGGTACATCTCCTCACACTCAGGACGTGTACCAGAGGCTGTGGAAGCATGTGTATACTGTAATATGGTCCTGTTTTTCTGGAAACCTTGCATACCAACATGTTTACTAGAGCTGCTCCCTGAACACTGAGCCGATTCCTGGCAACATGCGTGTGCCGGGGGTCTCCGTGCAGCCGTGTAGACGCTTCTGTAGCAGCAGAACTTCTTGCCTAGGCAGATCCACCATTGCTCTTTTAATGAATCAAATAATTAAGCAGGCGAGAAGATACAACTCAATTCCAAATCTCAACATTGGCTCGTGCTTAGTTACAGATGCTCAAATTAACATCTGAGCTTGCAGGCTTGTAATGTGGGATGTGTGTGACCAGGCTGGTGTTGACGAACACTGCAGTAATCTGCATAATGTGTTCCACTTTGTTCAGTGTAATAGTAATACATTTTTAAAAATTGATTTTCTCCGCTCAAGACATGCAAACACGAGCTGCTAATGGAGTTAAAGGCGTTACGCCTTTATCACATCAATGATTTCTGCAGCCAAGCATTTAGGGAAACCACCCATACAAGTTATAAGCATCTCATGCTCTTGAGAGGGTAGCAGTATCATGCCCTGAAACACATACAAACAACATGCAAGGGACACCATGGTTCCTGCTTATTGTTAATTACTGCTACAGCCAGGCCTAACCTTGGAAAAATGGACAGGTTACGCAGATGATTAACCTGCAAGTTAGGACGCCTTCCTAAACCATTGAGGGTTTCCATCTTCAAAGCTGCACAGTTGTAGTGTGAATGCGACAGTAGTCCAGCAAAATCTGGTTTGCCTGTCACTCACCTCAGCCCCACCCAACCATTTATCCAAGCATTAAACCACGTAACCGTGGTAACATGCCACAAAGATGGCGAAACAAACAATAAAATATCAGTTTCAAACACAAGCGCAGGCTTGCCTTGTTATTTCTGATCGGCTGGTGAGGCGAGGGTAGTTAACGCAGTGAGGGCTGGTCCACCATTTTAAAAAAGAAAGACACTGATTTCCAAGACACAAAAGTCTGAACTCAACACAACCCCCATTTAGCAAGTACACACTATAAACATTTAACATTTTTATACAAGTTATCTTAAAATGTTCAATTCTGTTGTAGCGAAGTTTATGACTAACATTCAGTTAACAATTATATAAATTTATTTTTAAAAAGCTTTAGTGTTTAACGCTGCATGTTATTTTCCCGATGAAACCCAAGATATCCATCTGTCCCTGATCCAATGAAAATGGATCAATGAAAATCTTCTATAGTGAATGGTGTCTATAGTGAATGTGTATATATATTAGGGGTGGGACGCAATCAAAAAAATTAATCGAATTAATCGGAAGCTTTGTAATTAATTAATCAAAATTAATCGCATTTTAATCGCATTTCAGTATTTAACATGAGAAATATTAATTTAAGTTTGAATGATGAATGAATCAATGAACATAATCATAAACTTCAACATCTTGTTTATTTTTCCACCAGTCTACTACAAAGACCAATATATGTGTAGTGTGCAGAAAACAGTTCAGAACATTGGAAATTCTGACCAAAAATGTTGTTTAATTTAGGGAGTTTTGCTCAGGATATTGGAAGAATTGAAGTAAATCAGAAGATGTTTTTTAATACCATTTTAGATGGTAGACTTTCTTTAATTTCCCAGGCCTCTGCCATAGGCATCTTCATAGTGCCTAGAAGTGGTCTTCTGCATGCTCAAAGCAAATGACTGGATCTTCATCATCTATAGATTCATCATCTATAATATGAGCCGTCACACCAAGATCATTCTTGTTGCTAACAGAGGTCCAGTGATCCCCAGTCAGAGCCACATTTGTGGCACTCTTCACAATAACCTGTTTTAATTCTTTCCTCATCATACAGCTGCTGGATTTTCTTCGACATTGTCTTTCTGGGGTGAGTTTCCCAAAACGTTCTTAGTGCCAAGTACTTCGTCACCTCGTTCTTACGTACGAGGTTAAGAAGTACTTGGCGCTAAGAACGTTTTGGGAAACTCACCCCTGGACGGTAGTTCGTAACTTGCATCAGTTGACGCAATTCGCAGCGCTTCTTGTAAGCATTTATCTTCGACCACAGAGAGCGGACAACACAAATAATGTGACGCATCATGTATAAACGCGTGCGGAGTCGCGCGCTACGGCCATTCGCGAAAGTTTAATCCAGTCTTAATGGTCCAATGAAGGTCATTTAAAAACCAGGACGTTTCCTCACAGGATGTGAATTACGGACGTTTGGTCACCCTATCGTACTAGGAATACATTTAGCAGCTAAGTTATCATTACTGACCTGCGCGTTAAGCTGGGCGTACACTGTGCGATTTTTGGCCCATTTTCAGCCGATTTTTCACTCGTTTCGGCTCAATCGCGTGTCGTGCATCGTATAGTTTACACAGGTAAACGAGGAACGATTCACACCTCACGACCAACTCCCGATCAGAAATCGCAGCGTCGCAAGAACATCAAACATGTTTGAAATTCAAATCGCTCCTCGTGAGAGTATCGCACTGTTGAAGCAGCTCCACGAGCCGACTCTCCCTGCGATTTAGTCGTACAGTTTGAGCTGGAGCTGAGTACACGATTTAAAATATCGCACAGTGTACGCCCAGCTTTAGCCGCAACATGTTTTGCGTTGAGGTGGCAACGAAGGGTGGAAGTGCTCCTGTGATAAGCAAACTCCTTCCTACATAAAGTGTAAATAACACTATTTTTGTTTGTACTTCCATCTGAAAGTTTCTTATATTTAAATTTCCCATCCACCAGCGTAGCCTCTTCAGTCATCTCCATCATGATCATCTTTTGTGTGTCCATAATCTGTATGCCCGGAACTCGCGCACTGAGAAACATTCCACGGTGCAAAAGTGTCTAAAAGTCAATTTTTGAGATAGGGTTTCTTAATACAGAGGGTGCATTAGACCAGGGGCTCATCTCCTGTTTCCAAAATGCATCAATGACTGCTTGAGGAAGCTGTTCTACTTTGATACTTGAAGAAAAAAAAACATGCTCAATAAAATGTAGGCTACTCGTGTTCAACGGTTTATTCAGTTAAACGTGAATTTGTAAGCCAACATACTGTACATTAAAAGGGGTTGATAACATGTTTATTCAGCTAAACATGATATTTGAAATGTAAGCCAACATTTAGTACATTTAACCTCACGGACGTAATTTGAAAAAGCCGGTTTTGGTCCTCTGCAGTTTTAACGGTTAAAAAGAAATTTTTAAATAGCGACGAATCTAGCGCTAGGACCTTGCAGAAAACGACCGCTCCGAGCTCCGCTCCGTTAACGTGGCTGCATCCATGTAAACACACGTACGACACGTAATTCACAGGTTTGTACACATATTTTTCCTAAACACATATTTTTACACATATTTTTCCTAAAAATCACTCTCAATCAAATTAAGAGGTCATTAAATACACTTTCAACATGCAAGCTGCTCTACACAGACTAACAAACTCCTGGTTATTGTAGCCCCCCCCCCCCCCCCCCCTCCATTATGTTCAATTTTGATCATTTATGACGAATCTGTTTCAGTTTAGCATATGTCAGTTAGCTGACAGACATTTTTAGGTGATATAATGCACTTCACCAACATTATACCTTTCCCTTCTGTTCATAGTTTGTTTGCCCAGCAGCACATAGTGACATGTACTGTAATTATACTTTATACTCAGAATGACCAAACTGAAAATGATTATCACCTCTTTAAATACTTCTCTGATCATTCGTGAACAAGGCTGAGAAATCCCAGGCTTATGAGCACAGTCTTCCTCCAACTGCCTCTAACTTTTGATGCTAACTGAAATAAACTGAAACATGTAGAAAGATCTTATTGGCATGCTGTGTGTTCATGGGTGGGAAAGAAAGGAACAAGGAAAATTGCCAATTTGTAGTTTAACTATGTAACCTCATAATTCGTTTTAAATGCCATACATTTTCCCCTAAAGATCCTTTTAGCCCTAGTTTATATTAGCTTTGAAGTAAATTTCTAGCGTTAGACTGATGTTACTACAAAAGACAATGGAAAACAAAGAAATAACAGATAGTAACCAGGCAACACAAAACAAACCCTGACTGTATGTAATCACTGTGTATTTGTATACTTTTAATAAACACGTCTGTAGGTTGGTCAACATATAACTAACGCATCAACCTCAAACTATTATGATCCATGGACTAATTAAGTTTTTGACTGCAATTACCAACATTTCTGGGAACTCGGCTGTGTTACAACATGATGTGCAATAAGACACTAGATAGAAATACATTTACCAATTTGCAGCTCCCGTAATGTGAGCTCTCCGTCTAAGTCTTTTTTTCTGTGGTCCCCAGAATGACACAGGATTGTTGCCTAAAGGGCAATCCATTTAACATGCACAATAATCTCATTTTAGACATTTTGATTTCCTGTAACATTACTTCAGCCACTATGTAACATACCTATGATCATTAGTCTGCTGGCTGACTGACGTGCAGACGTTGGATGACTCTCACTGGACTTGATCCCTGTGCAGAAAATCTGCCTATTGCCTTCCCCCAACATGTATCTCACTCTAATTATAGCCTGATGTTGTACAACATACTTCACCTGCTCTCTCTCATATTATATATATCACATTCATTCATTCTTGCCGTGTGGGACAGCTAAAATAAAAGAGTTAATGAATAAATTCCTTTATGACTTTACACATTCACTTATGTCCAATTAAACCTCTTCACTGATTAAGAACGGCTTACCGTGCCCTGGAGCCGCAGGACCGGTTCAAGGTTCTGATCTACGACTTCACAACTGTTCAGCTGACAGTACAAACAGCACATAAACAAACAAGGATGAAGCTTCAGGAAGCTGCCCACACAGCTACTCGTGGGAGCTACTACAATTTCCTTGTGTAATTAGCTTTGTTGTGTATCCAGTGATCATAACGCATAAGCGGATATACATTTCTTTCATTTTTATTTCTCTCCATTTCTCTCTGACTCACTCACTCTCTCTCTCTGTGGGTGAAGAGAAGAAAGCACGAGGATAAGACTGCATGCTGGGCGAAAGGCAGACAGAACAGTTTAATTCAAAGTTACTTTTTAAAATCAGAGCTGCATACTGCTCTAAACCCAGGGACTACAGCAGACTACCACAACACTTAGCTACATGATCTGCATGTGCGCACACACACACACACACACACACACACACACACACACACACACACACACACACACACACACACCTTTACTTACAAACAGCACTCACAAGCATGTAAGCACATGCCCAAAGCCACACATTTATTCCAGGAAGTCAAGAAAACAGTTCTAATGCATGAGCATGGTTCAGCTCTCATTCATATGAAATCACATATTAGTCCTCTCCTAAAAAAAAAAGGCACACGAGCAGGCAGGCAGGCAGACACACACACACACACACACACACCCACCTTGTGCGCCCTTGACGTTGTTGTCCACCTTAAACATCCCCTGCCCTCACTAAACCCTTATTAAGAAGATTATGTAGACACACCATTTACCAACGGCCAGACTACTTGGTCAAAACTTAGTTAGCCTATAGCTAAACAACTCTGGGTTTAGTTAACATTCCCATATACTACAGAATATAGGATTTACAGTTCATACACATCTGGTCATTCAATTTATATTTAAAATTATTAAAAAGGATTCTCTCTCTTTCTCTCTCACACACACACAAACTTCGGGCCACTTTTATTTTGTTTCCTTCTATCTCCAATATATAAATAGGAAAATGAATAACGAATACAAACATGGTCATGGGTCAGATGAACCTAGCAATGCAAGTGTTCCCAGATGTGCTCCACTGGATCGAGACCAGGCGGCTTAGCGGGACAGGCAAGGACACAAACATCACTGCTGCGCTCCTGAAACCACTCAAGCTCCACGCTTGCATGGTGAGGTGGGGGGTGTCACCCTGTTGATGGGTACCATTACCACCAAGGAGGACCATCAACACAGCCCTCACTGCCAAGTACCCGTTGATGTTCAGAGGCTCGTGCAGTGATAATAGTGGTTCAAGATCATGCCAGGAAAGCATCCGTCTGACTCCGACACCCCCCCCCCCCCCTTCCCAGGGACTCCCTTCTCTGTACACCTTCACTACAGCAACTCCAGAACATCCGATGAAGTAAGAGTTTCACGACGTGCTGCCATCCTAACCCACTAACCCATTATCATGCCCTTTTGGACTTCAGTCAAGCTGCATCCTGTTTGCCAAGTTTGCCTATGACGCCGATATCATCTGCCGTGACTGGCACTCACTTATTCCCACGTGTGGCTGAGCCTGTCAATGCCTCCCAGGCAACGTTCATTCTAACCTGGGGTGGTCATAATATTCTGACATGAATTTGTGTGCGTGTGTGTGTGTGTGTGTGTGTGTGTGTGTGTGTGCGCGCGCATGTGTGCACGAGATCCCTACACTTAGCAGTAGACAAGGAATGGGAACAAGATGAGAATTAAGATGCCCCTTAATGAGAGATGGAGAAAGGTATTCTTTTTTTCTGCAGTGGTCAGAATGACACAGGAGGCTGTCAATTAATATACACAAAGAGCTGGCAGACAACGTGCAGGCTTCCGCATTTCATTACACTTTCATTTTAGTTTTTTATTACTGTTGCTGCAGACTTAAACATGTGACCTGTGATCATTAGTCTGCTGGCTGACTGACCTGGTTAAGGCTGACATGGGGTCACCCACCCTGGACCTGATCCCAGATCCCCAACTCTTGTTTCTGTCACATGGTGGATGCACGTTCATGTGCCGAGGAGAAATCTCATGTGACAGCCATATTGCATAATGCTTATCGCACTCGTCCAAGAGTTCACCACAGGAATTAAACCCATGCACTAGGCTGAAAGGGATGGACTTCAATTATCAGGGCAAAAGGCACCACAAACTCTCCACAGCAAAAGTAACAGACATTAGAACACACCGACTCGAGTAGCACACGACTTCAGCTGCATACGGCATCATAGAAGACGATGCAAGCTTAATCTATTTGGGTTCATGCCTATGTTAGACATTACACAACCTGATGCAATGCGATTAAGAGATTTCTGCCTGCGACAACAACCTCTCATGCTCAGTGGTGCCTTTTATCTCAGAAGTGTCAGCGTATTTATTTTGCAACCGCATGATGACAAGCCAGAAAACACTGTCTGCTGCTCAGGCTAAACGTAAAAACCACGTCACAAAACATTTACATCCACCTAAATAAAAACATAAATAAGAATCAACAATATTATTTACTTATTTTATTTACTCTACAATTAAAGTCCATGACCAAAGTCATGTCAGCTGACAAGTATATTACGCCTGCTTGTCTTAACCCTCCATCACAATGCAGAACCAGCAGGCAGCGTGCTGAAAACATGGCAGCTGCGGTGCATCCAGATGAAATGATGGCAAGTTGTAGACTACTGCCTCATTTTGACTTTGGGAGGTTTGTGGTCGTGTCCTATCCCCACCAGGGACTCTTATTCTGCCATTTTGTAGCTTCACATATGTGCAGCTCATATGTGCTCATGCATTCAAAACTTCATCACCCCTGACCTTTTCTTTCTTTACAATCTCCCTCATTATGTTTGTTTGAAGGGGACCACATCCTGACTTCCTCTACTGCTCCTACTATACAGATAGGATCATGAGTCTGGGACTGTAAAATGGAACTTAGATTTACGAAATATAACAAGGGAAATAAATTAATCCGACAGGTTACATTTATGTTCGTTTCTAAATAACCCATACTGGTCTGCAAGGGGAAGAGACCCCTGATGTGTTTGTGGTGTGTGTACATACGTATGTATACACACTCATACGCACAATATATAAAATTATATACACTTACGCACAGAAATAACTTGTGAAATACACAAAGGTATTCAAAGACACAGCACATCTTGCATTTCAGTCTGAGGTCCTTCATCAGAGCAAGCAAAAGTGCTTCTGAATTAGTAGGAGGAACGCATGTCCATCAATTACACAGTTCCTTCACAGAGCCAGCAACACAGGGCATCGCTGCAAAGCCAGCCAACAGCTGTGGCGGTCGCCTGACAACGGCTCATTAGGTGTAGAGCTTTCGGGGGGAGAAAAAGGGTAAAAGACGTATCTGTTGCTGTTTTAGCATCCACTGCTGGCTTTTCTGTACAGGGAGGTGGGTGGGTGCAGACGCCAGCAGGGCTGGGATCAGCATGGACAGAAATTTGCACCTCTGCAGTGAAGTGTAATACAAAAAAATATTAAATAAAACACCCATGGATTCTGATTTGACAGTTCTTACTGAAGTGGCCGATTGTGGCCGTGTATGAAAGCGTCCTACAAGTAATCAGAAAACATCAGATGTGTGTGTTCAAACTATTTAAGTAAAAAAAATCCACAAAGTCAAAAATACAAAATACAGATTTATACAAATATACAGTTTTATACAAAATATACAAATATAAAATCTGACGGGCCATTACCACTCTGAAGGATGTGAGATTCTTTAGAGACTACAGTACACCTGCTTTTTAAAAAGCTCTATTCCAGTTGACAACAACAATACAGGCTACTTTGCCAAATTGGATGAATTGTTTCTTCAAAGACTTTAATTAAGCTTCCAAAGACAATAAACACAAGAGTGGATGTACTAAAGTACTACACATTGCAGTCCATAGCCTTCTGCTCCAGACATCCTCATCTGGATACTACTAACATTTCCAACAGGACAGTAAACAGGACATGGAGTTCTGTTTGTGGAAAGGTGTTGAAGGCACGGCACTTGCTCATGTGACTGGCTACTCATTTGTCTCCTTGCTGATTATTTTGTTTATGAGAGATATCCATTTAAAACAAACATCAACACTTATGTATTTTCTCTGTTGCTCACTGGATAGCAGTGCCTAACCTAAAGTGGTATTAACAAAATCTCATAGTGGTTTCATTTTGCAATGACTCCGATACGTAGATCAGCAATAATGTATTTTTTTAAATACAGAGTTCTTTTGTGATCATCTTAAACTAGTTCTTGGTACCGTAACAAGTTCCTTATACCATTTTCATATTTTTTCAGTTTCTATGCTCTTGTATGGAATAAAAGATTGTGGACATGTATATGAATGGTACATACAGTACCGAGTTCAGATACCGTTTCATTGGTAATATGACATTACTGGACTTTTAAAAAGCAAGTATATGCTGTTGCGCAATCCGACATAAGCTCCCGACATTAATGCATGGCCTGATACGAATCTTTATTTTATTATGAGCAATTCATTCAGTGAAACCGTAGCAGCACGCAGAGCTGACAGTCGCGCAACATGAGAGAACACGAGATCCTTTAATACACGCCGGTGCCCGTTTCCCCCATTGTAAAAAAAATCCTTTCCATTCTCAGTGACTAAACAGCATCCATTCACACATCCGCATGAACAATAGCATTACACAGCAACATGAACATCTCAATATCTAGCGTAACAACAAAGCCAATACACAATTAAGGACTTAAATCACTCTTTTTTATTGGGATGCATCACGTGCCGTATCTACAACAGCTCAAGAAATGTCTCGTGCACGCCCCCCCACAGCGTCACTTGAATGAATGAGAGCGAGCGGCTGCCATGGTAACCGGGCACGGCAGCCAAGGCTACTTTTATCAGGCCACGGCTAGACTGAAGAACTGATTGTTCTCTGTACTACACGTACTTCGACATTTTTTATCTACTAAATCAACTTTTTTGTCTACTGTGTGAACATTGTAGAGTGTCAGATGCCACCAGGTTGTCTAATGAATAAGTAATAAATCGGTGTAATTAAGCCGAGGCGAAAGTGTATTTGATGACTTACGCTCGAAGTCCGAGTCCTCGTCGTCGTC
This sequence comes from Brachyhypopomus gauderio, assembly GCF_052324685.1. NCBI lineage: Eukaryota > Metazoa > Chordata > Actinopteri > Gymnotiformes > Hypopomidae > Brachyhypopomus > Brachyhypopomus gauderio. The sequence continues at coordinate 31,798,973 of NC_135214.1, read as the reverse complement.
GTCCTCCTCGCCGTTAGACTCGGTCTGCATGGGTTCGCCATCAAACATAACCTTGCCGGGGGATTTGGCACCAGAACCGGACCCGTCCTGACTCCTCGTGTCTCTCCGACGAGTGAAATACTGCACGGCGAATTCTACAAGGTCCGGGGGCCTTTGGCGGAGCACCTCCACGGTGTAGCCTTGCAACAACTCAGTTAGACCAACTGGTATCTCAATACTCATGGCTGTATAGCTGTGCTATCCTGATATGCAACTACACTCTTTAATTCTGGACTTTCGTACAAAAATATACTTCTTATCAGTCCATGTAGTGGACGTGTTGCACAACTGAAAACGCTGTCTGTCAATGGAGCAACCGACTACAGGGAATTGGGGAGCTGCAATTAATTAGCAAGTGTGCATGTCTACTTAACTCGACGGAAACTGTGTGCGTCTATGGCAGGGCGAAATGAAAAGGATTTACTGTGGCAAAAAAGGATTAAACAGATCGAAGAGCTCAGTTGTTTGAAAATGAAAAATAATTTTTTAACGGCGACTAGTTTACATACATGCCAGTTACGCAGCCTGAGTTGTAATATTCCACGTCAGTGTGACAATATAGTTTGGTTTTGTACCACAAACATGTACGAGCGAGCGACTTCTCATGAGAATACGAGCACAAGGTCTCAGGGAGCTAACGCTCACCGCCGGCCACAGGCGTCAGGCTCACGGGGCGCGGACTAGCTACCGAGGTTAGCGTTTAAGGCCAAAGGATTTACGCTTCAGAGTCAAACTAACGCTGAAGTCACCTGGCTGTAAAGTGGCGGAGAAACGAAGACGCGGCCACGTTTCCGCTGTTTCAACGGGATAAATACCCAGTAGCGGCGTGGCGGAGAGCCGCTCGCAGGGAGGTAGCGGTGTTGTGAACCTGCCTCGTCCGAGAAGCCCACCAGCAGCCGGAGACTCCCCGCCGGGCGACGTGTTGGTGCTAGCTAGCTTAGCTCACGTTAGCTAGCCCGAGAGAAGTGGCGAGGGGTGGGACAGGGTGACAGACACGATAGCTAGCTATCTTGTCCTCAGAAGCTGGCCAATTTACTTCAGGGCGTGCAGTACGAAAGAAAACGCTACAAGTACAACACGAGGGACCAGAACGAGCCACAGACGACTAGACGTGTAGGAAGGAGAAACGACGCCGCGGGTTTCCTGGGAGACGTTAGCGCTAGCTGTGTTGGCTAACCAACCGAACCCGGTGAAATACGACCACACAAAAACTGCAGATACCGTACTTCTTCTTTTTCCTTTTAGTTCTGAAGTCCGAATAGATATGCGTTGGAGTCAAGTAAACGGATCTCCCAGATGTTATATATAAAAATATAATAATAAGCTTAATTTTTTTTTTCGTATTGCCCGTTTCTGCCTCTCGACGAGGCGCACTCTCCCCTTCTACTCCACGAGCCGCGCTTTGGGGGGCGTAGCCACAGGCCAGAAACTTACGGCGCAAAAGGCGCAATCAAGTCTGATTGACGTCAAAATTGACCAGTCACATCGTTGCCGAAGACGCGAGTCGAAACTCACGCGAACGTGTGAGTGGGCGTGTCCATGAGAATTTAGACGCGGATGATTAAAGTGACAGCTTGTGTTGCACAGAATGACGTTGAGTCGTCAGCGTTACATTTTACCTACTGTCGCAGCAGTGTTGAAAAGAAACAAACCCTCACCAATAACCGGCCGAATTGTTTTCTCTTAGAAGGTGAAAATAAAGAATCGAAAAGTATGTGAAGTGTACAAATCTATATCAGATCATAACCAATGAGTCTAATTTAGACTACATGCCAGCATTGCATTGCTATAAATAATATTACATTATAAGAAAGTGCATCCATATATCCATAATTCTATAATTATTCCCTTCATTGATTAAATGATTAATATGTTTACTGTTTAGCATAAGTATAAGCATAAGGATTTGTATTACTACTTTACACTGGATACCTAGGAGTTCAAGCTATCCACACCACACTATTACACCAAAGGGTTTGGATTTCCCTACTGCGTACCGTGATGGGCGCAAACATAGAGGTTCCGTGTTACTGTCAGTCCTCCTTACCTCGAGGGTACAGGTAAAGTAGCGTTGCCATGGTCACGGAGGACCTGCCGCTAAATCCTGTCAACTTGTCCTTTTCCTCGTGAGATTCAAGTGCCCCCTGGTGGATAAAAGAAGAACTAGCATAATATAAGGCGTATTATTTCTTTGGTTGTTTTAATCAAGGTGTTGGAATTATTCTGTTCTATTTTTTCTGTCCTATTCTTAGCAATTCTGTACTTTTGGTTTTAAAAATCTTACAGGATATCAAGGGAGCGCACATTTGGAAAGGCTACAGGAATTAGGGCAGGCTATCACTCAAAGTGGAACAGTGGAATACCAAGGGAAGCGAACACACCACATAATCATTTGAAATGAGCCTTGAAATAGTTGTCCCGAGAATGCCTGAAAATTTCATTAACTCAGCGTTATCTTGGAAGCACTGAACAGCCGATTGAAAAAGAAAACCGTTTGCTGGTATGAGTGGTTTGAATTTTAAATGAATACATGTAAAAATACAAAACATCGTTTCATGGATCCAATAACCTGATTTATCTAGATGAGAAACAACGCTCTCTCTCCCTCTCTCTCACTCACTTTCTCTCTCTCTCACATACACACGTTCAATATGATGTTACATTTATAGTAAATAATAAAATCACCAATAATGAGCGTGATATTTACCCAACTTCCAAGTATGACGAGAACGCGCCATCTGTTGTTCATTATGTGAAGCTGGTAGTTCTATTTTATACTAGCAAACATAAATAGCCTGTTTCAGCCACAGAATGGATAAGCATTTAAACACATGTTTGTACCCGACAACAAATGTGCATTGATAAAGCAGAGAGCTGATAAATAAGCATTCTGCTACATTATTCTGTGCAAAGGGACAGTGATTAACACATTGCAGTGCTTTAACAGTCTTCATTTATTGACCTTATGAAGTTAAAATCAAACAGGTTATCACAACACTGTTTTCAGTATTATATTATGCTATGTCAGTAGGAATATTTCAAAACTTTTTACATGCATATACAAATAGCAGTCCATAAAACATTTCTATATCCGGCCTCGCAGACTTAGGCTTTTAAACGTGGCATGTAGTCTGAAGGAATTTCACATTAGGTTTTGCAGTAGAACTGCCTATAGTGCAGTGTGACAAGATTTTAAAAGACCAATCATCAGCAGTTGACAGCTGAGTGCCTGCGGTGGGTGGTGGCGTCACACACGTCACCGACGGGCTTTAGTGTGACGTTCGAATGCCGGGACTCGCCTTAGGACCAGCTAATGGTAACACTACCTTAGAGCTGCTAAAGCAGAATATGGTGATAACAAGAACCTCCATCAGGTGGTAAGAGGAAGTGGAGTGGCTATGTGAGGATAAGATTAGGTGTAGTGGTTTAAGGACATGAGGGTGACGGTGTCTTAGAGGGAGGAGCAGAACTGTGGAGCAGGGTGCTGTCACACTGGAGGTGATTCGTTCTGTGTGGGTCCTTTCGGGCTGTTCCTCTCCTTCTACATGGTTCGAAACAGTCAAAGGTCATAGAGGATCATCGCTCGCGTCCTTTGTTTCTTCACAAAATGGCATCACCCTTTATAGAAACGTTTTTTTAATGTTCTTGCAGAAAGTGTAACATAAAACGATCCGCCCCCATTCCCCCGTGTTTCAAATGGCTTGCCTGTAACTGCCAAATACGTCACGCCATGTAACTGTTTAACTGGGTGAAACTAGTTGCTCCCTGAGGCTGGAGGAAGGTGCATGAACAACCTGCACCGTGTGCAACTCTGCACGGGAAGAACATTCTGGTAATGAGCTCTTGGTAGTAGGGGCCCTTGTACCTCACCCAACGCATGTCCAGTCAGGTCCCCCTAGACAGTTTGTACTGTACATATTACACTTATATGTACATGAGGTCAGCACCAGTCTCCACATGCCCTTCATAGAAACACAGAGCCAGAACAGCCCGTGTACTACTAAAACAAAGACAGGTTCGCAGGAAGAGTAAATGCACAAAGATCACAGTACGACAGCTAGGCCGGTAACACTTTGAATAATCTGTAACGGGATATATTTAAGACTTCCAAAGTTTGCATTCTCAAGCCTTCTTGTATCACATGGCAAATTTGTTCTCTGTGTCACTGCAAATGAGGCAAGGGGATATTTGTCATCCAGAAGATCCTTAAATGGGCATGCCATCAAATATATAACCTTCAGATGTTATAAAAAAAAATTACACAACAGCAAATAGCCATTTATCATTCTCCTGGCAATAACGAGAGTGTAACTTCTACACTATTCTTCAAACTACCCAAAATTATTTATGAAAGCTGAAAGTTGGCAATTTATAAAAGCAGAAAGTTGGTTTACTGTAATGTCTTTTGGAAACTCAGAATGTCTAAAATAATATTTTTCCATTTTATAATGTATCCTCCTTGGATGAATTTGTTAGAATGTTTCCTTTGGAACAAACAACGCTAAACAGGTTTGCATCTGAGAACAGTCACTTGAAGCAGTCTCCAAGAGTATTTACATTCCTGTGCAAATATGTTTAAAGATAGATTAAAAATGACAGTTTAGTTTTGTGCCAACATTTGTTTTATCTCTGTAAAAATGTTTATCTAAAACAAATGGATTTATCAGTTGTTTAAATGTTTAGCTGTACAAACGTGTCCTTCATTACACCATTATATGAACTGTAGAAGGATTTGAACAAAATGTCTGTAACAAACTCTCTTTGCCTGTGTGAGTGCAATCTTGTCTACGGGTTCCAGATTGGCTGGCCTCAGGACAGTCACATTTTCCAAAATCCATAAATGCCTGTCCCATTACAATCCCCCTCTTATGACTTCACTGAGGGCTAAAAAGTATTGCAGTATCGTAGATCTGTGAGCGACACAGTAACATACACAAAGCCTTACAGCAGTTACAGCTCACACAGAGCATATAACATTTCTGGACATGGAGGTGCCATGTGTCAGTAGACACATCCATATTCAGCTCTCTGTCCAAGTGTTATAGAACAGTCATTGCCACCCCAACCCCCCCATTCATGGGAATTGAACAGTCTATAGTCTTTAGAACAGTCATAATTCAAAATGAACCAGTCATGGAACTTCACCCAGCTCAGTTTGACTTTCTGCCATTGTCATTAAAAAGGCCAATTAAATTTTGCTATGACAAACTGTCCTGTGGTATGTTTGTCCTGTGGTAAAGTGGTGTGTTTGTGTGTGTACAAACTTGGGTTTGAAGAGTGGGTGTATGTGTATGTATGCATGCATGTATGCATGTTAATTTCTTGTGTCTGATGCAGTGCCTGGTAGGAATTACTGATGGGACACAACTCCCTGACCCCGCCCCCTCCTGACACTGCCTATGGACTGAGGCCACACTGCTGACCCTTCTTCTGGAGGCTTGTTGAGTGTGTGAGCGCGTGGGTTACACCCTTTTGACCAGCGATGTCTTGGGGGTTGTCCCCCTGCGGCCATGTTGCCCTAAGATCTCTCTGCTTCATTCATCTCTCTGAATGGCCAGTTTTAAAAACCAACCTGCAGCAACAGTCCCATCACTCCCTGTCCCCTCTCACTCTGTTACCATGCCAGCTTCTTTTATAATTAATTCATCTTTTTTTCTTCCCTTTTTTTTTTCCTGCCATAAGCTCCAGTATTTCATAGTGTTGCCTTGGTAACTGGGCTGAACAGGGTCTGCAGTGCCGCTGTCGTACGGCGGGGGGGAGCAGAGTGCGGTGACTAACGAGAGCGCCACATCAAAGGAAAGAAGACGGAGAACAAAGGACAGCTGTGTTCCGTTGCCACGGCAACACACAAAATCAAGCCTGGCGTTGGAGGGGGGGTAGGGTGGGGGGTTGTCTGCCGCTGCTCATTACGTTTCTCCTGGTGATCTCCAAGGTGACACGTGAACCACACCCGGTGATGTTAGAAACATGGGGTGAAGAGAGAAGACGAGCGTGACACATTAGCTTCCAACGTCCCAACGATCTAAAACATCAAAGCATTGACCCTGGTGCCAAAGTTCAGAAAGCAGTGACCCTTGACCTCTCCTTGATTGATGATAAAGAGGATAATTAAGTTCAGTTGCCGTTTAGCAGGAAGAGTTGTTGTAAACATATCAGAAAGAAGTGAAAAGTGTTAGAAGGGTGGAGCCTGGTCAGATGGGTGTGGCCTAGAGGAAGACTGACAGCTAAGGCTCGGAGGGGGCGGGAAGACGTTCCAGGATCCAGGTGCTCACTTCTTGCAGGACAGACTCCGCTGTCTCTGGCAAATCATGGTGCAGGGCATGGTAGCCTCCTTCATACACCTGATAACACACACACACACACAGTTGTTGGTGATTATACATATTCATTACATAAACGTACACCCAATCATAAGAGTTAGAATGTTTTGCCCCTGTTTTGTTGCATGCATCTTCAGCCAGTGTGGAATGTGGAATGAGCAGATTTACTGGCTACAAATCTGTATAAATCCACACACACACACACACACACACACACACACACACACACACACACACACACACACACACACACACACACACACACACACACACACACACACACACACTCACACACACACACGCACACTGCCAAATGCTGTGCTAAAGAACATTTAGAATGCACATGTAGAATGTATATGTCATGAGAGGATGTGTGCTATGACCTGATTTCCATTATTGCAGGTAGGTTGTTTATGACTAAGTTCATTCTGAATGGCTCAGTAAATACATGTGAAATCTGCAGTAGGAACATCTGCTTTTGGGAATGTCCTTTAAAGCCTTGGTCACACTGACCCAGCATTTTCCAGCAAACACTGGGCTTAATAAATCCCAAAAGCATGTGAACCACATGCATTTGGGATTTATTAATTGTTATTTATTGTTGGGGAATCTTTAGTATGTTCCATCCCCATTTCCCTCAGTTCAGCAGGAGTGTCAGTTCTGAAGCCATCTGCCACTGCTAGAACTATTTATGTCCTTTTGACTGTGGGTATGTGTCCCTCTCTACATCTAACATGTACTTATGTTCAGTTTGTGTATGTGTGTGTGCGTGTGTGAGAAAGCCATCAGACTCACCTTCAGTTTTTTGTCTGTGCTTTTCGCATGGTTATACATAGCATAGGATCCTCTGATGTCACAGAGTTTGTCTGCGTCGCCGTGGAGGAGGAAGAAGGGCCAGGCGATGTTGGGGATCTCACTTTCAATACGCGAAGAAGCAGCCATCATCTGCATCCCGAATGAGACGCGCATCCCTCCGTGATAAACCAGCTCGTCCGTCTCATACGCCTCCACCTACAGCACAGGAGGGGCACTGCGAGTTCAGCGGGATGGCCAAGGGTCACGTAACATGGCCGCCCTTTATCTGCTGTTCTCAGAACGATCTGAGCCAAGGAGCCGGTCCACTTTAAGACTAGAGGCATCCACCACTTTCACAAAATGGATCCATTAATGGATTAAACAGAATGGACAGAACTGTCCAGAGGTGGACATATAAGGGATCACACATATTTTATAGTTTTGTGTGCCCTCTTTCTTATTCTTCAGTTAAGTTGCTTGGAAAACATACAAGCCTGCAAAGTGGCCGACAGCACAAAGTATTTGCTAATCTGGCTGTAATACTGATGGTTCATTCACAGTTACTCAATACAGAGTAGACAGAGACACTTTAGGATAATATACACTGCCCACAGGCACCATGCAAAATGTAGATAAGGCTGTGTGTCCTAACAAATGGACCAGCTTGTGTTTGCATTTGTCTCATTTCTTTAGGGCTTTCTCTGATCTTTACACAACAATGAATGTTTGAAGGACTAAGATTTTGGTCGCTGTGGACCAGCTTAATGGACATAGACTTAGTAATGGTCTAAACCTAGTAATGGCCTAAATGTTCAGAGCAGATGAATCAACACTGGAAATCTTTTGTAGTCTGAGACTTGGCTTAATTTGTGTCTGGGAAATTTCCTTTAGTCTGTGCTTAAATGGTAAAACATGAAGGTTGACAAGATAACACAGCTGACTAACACATGTCATAGTATTACTAGGGTTTGTATGGTGTGATTTTGAGGGCAAAATCATATGGAGTCCATAAAGGTTCCTTAAAAACCTTTTAATTATATGGATTTCTTAGACTATTTTCACCTATCTGAAAGTCTTGACATTTTACTATAAGATCAAACCACATTTTTTCTGAGCCTTCTGTGCATATTCTTAACAAATGTACCATTAATTTTGATGCTCACTGTCCTGAATTATATTAAAATAGATCTAATGTGTGACGAATTTAGAACAAAATAACATTTTTAGAACTTAGAAAGTACTGTGAGGGCTCACCTAGCGTCACCTAGCATCATTAGTCCTATGCTAAACATCTGGGTTTTGGCACAATGCCAGCACTGTGTATATAAGAAAAGATACACATTTCATAATACATGTGTCTACCTACATAAGGACAAATGACAAAGCCAGTGTTGCTCACTATATTGTTCCTCTGTATTCCAGGTATTCCCTCTGTATTCCAAAGAGAAACATTTTCCTGTCAGGCTCTGACACCTCAGTGACCTATAACAGCCTTTGTTCATGTTCAGCTGAAAGAATGCAGACCAGCTGGTTTTCGCTGTGGAAGAAATTCCCTACAGCTCAACCCTGATGGCTGCATTCAGACTGCCATTCCTGACAGCAGGTGTTCTATTATCAAATAATGAGACCATTGTTTTCTAAATCACTAATACACTTTCGAAATGACCTATAATTTCCCACACTTCCAGCAACCTACAGTGTTGTAGAATAGTATTTATGCACCGTACTGTGACTCCCACAGATAATCCTCAGTGCAATGTGTACTAGGCAACAGGCAATACCATAGCAGGCCCACAACAGAAATAATTTCCTTATACCTGCATTGTTAGAAAACATTATTACTAAATAAAAATTTCATACATGACAATAGTAAATAAAATATGATCTTGTATTCTCCTGAACCCCCCCCCCCCCCCCCTTCAAATCAAGGGCTCTTAAATAAACACAAAGAAAAGCACACGTACACTAGATTTCCCACCGACACAGATGACCTTTCACACACATTCCTGTCAGCTTACCTGTTTTGGATCCCGCGAGATTAATTTGGGATCGATGGAGCCGATGGTGATGCTTGGAACCATGTGGTTTAGGACTTTAGCAATGAACACCTGCAGACACCCAGAATGCATCATTCTTAAGTGGTTATACCACACAACAGTCACAGAGGAGCAGGTTCCCAGTCTGATTTAGCTGCTTATCACTTTAGCAAAGACATGTGTGTTGTGATTAAAATGCCAACATTTACAGGTCATTTATGAGAAAATAAAGTGCAGGGAATGAATGAGAGAAGAACAACAGTGTCTGGTTCTCCAGTTATTTCCTGAGCTTCCCACAGCAGGGATGCGTCCAGAAACACGTCATCATGTCTTTTAGCTGATGTTTTAGAGTCATCTTTATCTCATCCAATCAGCAAGTGATTTAAGTATGCAAATATATTCATCAGACACTAGCGATCCTTGTAAACAAATTCTGCTTTTAACAAGGATAAAATGAGTCAACATGTCATTATCATGGGTACTTGTAGTAAACAACTACAGTCAGTTTGGAACCTGGTTTGGTAAATGACTGCATAGCTCAGTTTGTGTGAACATTTTTATAAAACTACCAGGTTGAAGAGGTTTAATAATATTCAGCTCCACTGACAACGGTGAATGGAGAGAGAGAGGGGGGGGAGAGAGAGAGAGGGGGGGGGGCATGGTGTGTGTATGTTTCGTTTTCTGTTCCAGGCATCCATGTCTACATGTTTCATCCACTTTTTAAAGTATTTCTTTCTGCAGCTTTTGAACAACCTCATTTTATGGCATTTACACAAAAGGGAGCATCTACAAAAAAACACCTTATCATCAGACAGAAACCCTCGAATGAAAGAGTGAAATGAAATCAGCTGTTTGTGTGGGTGTACTTTTACCTTAAAGGGTGTAGCCGATTCAGGGTTCATTTGGATCATGGGGCTAATCAAAACAACACCAGCAAAATCCTGGGGTCTTTCGCATGCTGTCAAAATAGAGATTGCACCACCCTGCAGCAAAGCATAACACACACACACACACACACACACACACACACACACACACACACACACACACACACACACACACACACACACACACACACACACACACACACACACGTCAGAGTTCTCCAAAAAACATAATCCAACTTTCCTGTCTCTCTGCTTTGGTCCCCTTTCTTCTACCACAACAAAGAAAAAGTCTGATCTTTAGCAAGAAGTGAAGTGACAAGAATCAGTGATTCACTGCTCTTCACTGTGGTGTAGGCAGCCATTTTGTTCTCACTGTGTTCGGTAAGCCTTTAGTCTTTATTAGGGCTTTGAATATTCATGAAGGCAGCCTGACAGTCAAAAGAAGTGGGAGGGGTCAGAAAACAGTTCCCACCAGTTTTAAATGACTCACAATACACACACACGCACACACACACACACACACACACACACACACACACACACACACACACACACACACACACACACAGTAAAGAAGAAAAAAATTACTATTATTTTATCTATTAATGCAAAAGCTAATGTTTCTTGGATACATACACACAAACACACACACCCCAGACAACATACAGCGTCTAAGCATGCACTGAAACACACACACAAACAAACACACCTACCTACATATAAACATATCCTCAAGGAAACCTAATTACCGGCCTAATCATTTTGTAATGCATGTGATGTTCAGGAAAATCTGAAATCATTCAGCCATTTCCTCTGGAGTCCCTAGGTGGAGTTACAAACATGCACACATCCTGATACATACACAATTGTTCAGCATATAACGACACAAATATACCAATGCATACAAGCCCAAGAGGTTTAAATGCTGTAGATTGAGTCTGCCAAGTGATACTATAGAGAAGGGAAAGGACTGGTGTCTGCCACTCGTACAAATACACGCTCTATCAGTACTGATGGGAGTAAATGAAAGCATTGTGTTAGGCAGAAGACGTTTATGCTTATGTAAGAGCTGAACAAAATGGTGGGGGATATACATGGGGGGGGGGGGGTACAAAGGCAAAGATGTGGGGAGACAGATAGAGCACAGAGACACAGAAAAACAGAAAAAGAAAATTAAAGCAGCCAACAATAATTATGCATATCAACAATGCAATAATATTTTACAGTTATTTCCCAAAATTCTATTTGCCTCTTGGTTTTATGTCTATCTAAATAAACATTGCCAGATACGCCTAAACATTTTTCATTCAATCAGACGTGACCCCCCTCAGTTCATGCATACGCCATTTAGACACACTGGTGATGTGCTTCCTGTTCCAGTTAATAACAGAAGACAAAATCCACTGGATGTCATGAGCAATTATTCACAGTTCAAAAATAATTAACACCCTCTGTTTTTCTGCCCAACAGACAATAATATCACAAGCAACCTGGGGAAAGATTACACACAACCTTACATGGAATGAAAATAATTCACAGCCTTCATGATAGAGTTTGCCTGGCACACTGTTAGAGAGAGACCAATCAATACTGTATGCACTCCAACAACTTATACAGTACTCCAACTTATACTGACATGATCATTTTTGCTGCCTTTGGACGATCCACTGAGATGAGTCAGACAGATGAGTCAGACAGATCAGCTAGAAGGCTCGACCAGGCAAATCAGCCAGACAGATCCGTACCTCTGATCCATAACAGTATCAGTACCTCTGATCCATAACAGTATCAGTATCTCTGATCCGTAACACGGCCGAGCAGTTCCCTGCTTGGCATGCGGGTAGGTGAGGCTCATGCCGAACACAGAGGAACCTCAGGTGGGACATCAGGTTACATGGTGCTAACTCTTCCACATCACCTAAATCCTCTCTACTGTACCCCTCCTGCATAATAATCTCAGCGTGCTTGGTGGTTTAGGCTGGGTTTAGGCTGTAGGCTGGCAGAATCATGGCATCACCACATCATATACACACAAACAGGCTGTACGTTGTGTGGTATCATGTATCACATATCCAACTGGCCAAAGAAGTATTTTTATAAATACCTCTATATATATATTTATAAAAGAAGCCACTCAAGGGCGTATAGCACCCTTGATATAATAAAGCTTTGTACATCCTGAGTTCTATCAATTCAAGATGAAAACGTAAAGAATATCAAGTGCCTGCGATGAAATGTAATATGTAAAGAATAATGAATTGAGAGTTAAAAAGATATAAGAGTGAAGTGAAGTGTTGAAAAGCCAAAGATACAGTGACACAGGATCTGAGGGGAGAACGTTCACCCTGAGCCACAAGCCTGTGGCCAAATCAAGACGTTTGTAGTTTCAAGAAGTGACAAGCTCTTCAACCACCAGAAAGTCACCTTCATTCTCCACCCCACTGTTAGCATGAGTCCCTCCCACTGTCCGTTGCTGTAATGGCAGTAGACACACCAGCTTCAAGTGTGACACAGCAATACTTGTCAAGCGGCAGCGACAGCCATGACATCAGCAGTATGTGTTTTCTAAAGACCTGGCGGACCTGTAATCTCGACCATTCCAGTGTTTACCAAACTGGAAAAACAGGAACTCAGACGTTGTAAATCTGGCCAGCCTGCAGAGCATAAAATGAGAGTCGTAGCTTTTGTAGAGAAGCACACAGCTCCTGTTAATATCTGATCACTCCTAAACGGGTCTCGCTAAATTAATGATTTAATTAGGGTGAAATGAATGTAGTGCCACATCCGTATTAATTATGGCACTATGTTCTTCACCAAACCTCAACTTCACAAATGTGTCCCATGACACAGAAAGGTGAAGATACAGTTTTTCCACTGGAATGTGGCATGTGGTTAGACCAGATGCGTTTGTTTTAAGAAGTTTATAAATGACACAATGACAACACCATTCACGCTGCCCGTGTCTCCTGATGCAATGCTGGATGGCTTCAGCTCAAAAAAGTCTGCTTAAATTTATAACCATTTCTTGCCATGGAGCACCGTGGAGAAATATTGCTGTGCTGCAATCCAAATCCAAACCAGAATGCAGGACAGATGAACACAAAGAGTGTATATATATATATATATATATATATATATATATATATATATATATATATATATATATATATATATTCAAAGCATTATATATTCAAAGCACCATATTCACAAATATTCTTTGAAATATTCAAAGATGGACTGCACGATTACAACGCAACAATATATAAAGCTGGGCCAATTTCTCAGTATTATCAACAATAATATTAACAATAGCAAAATACTCTTCACCATGGTCACCAACTAAGAAAAAAAGAAAAAATGACCCCAGAATTAGAATTAACTGCATAATGAAACATTATTTTAGTTTGCACCTGTTTTTTTAAGCCATTAGTAGGTATATATCCACCAATGAGCCAGTTTCCTCTGCCTCACATCTCTCTTACATCATTAGGAAATATTCAGTTAGTGATGCTCAAGTGATACCCAAGAGGAGAGGGAGTGTTTAGCTGCTATGCTCTTTGGAAATGGAACCAGCTGTAACAGAATATCAGAAGAGCCCAGATACTAGATGCTTTTAAATCTAAATTGAAAACTTGCTAATTTGACCAGGCTTTTAGCTCAATTTAAACACCAATGCGTTAGCTCCTGCATATTTACTACATTGTGAACTGCATTGCAATGTGATTTCTTTTCATTTTAATTTATTCTGCATTTATTTTCTCTATTTTATCTCGACACTTTATATTCAATGTGAACTTTATAAGCACTTTTGAAATTTAAACATTTCTTATAGTTTCTGGTTTATTTAGAGGTATCTTTGAAATTTGTGCTGTTTAAACCAGTTGTGGTTTTTAATTTGGCCTTTTATATCAGTAGTTGTATCAGTTATAGTAGTTATATCAGTAGTTTCACTGTGGTGTATGAAGAGTGCTATATAAATAAACCTGGCTTGCCTTCTCTAGTTCTTCTTTTTCATTTAGTCTGTTTTGCTTTTCTTTTTCTGTCTATGAGATCCCACAAAGTCATATTAATGGTGAGCCCTGTTCTGCCAGCTCTAGCCTTCAGATGTGATACAGCGCATCTGAATCATTTATTATGCTCAAAGCAATTTTTTTGCAAGTCAGACCTTTGGCAGAGTTTAGGACCCAGTCCTCAGCTTTTTCAGCGGTTTCCCAGGCTGATGACTACTGGCTGAATGTTTGTAGGAGGAGGAGAACACGTCTATATAAGTGCACTCCAGTGGAGGGAGACGTTTCAAATTCCTAGGAGGGCATATCACAGGAGACCTCAGCTGGCCAGCCCACATCTCTCGCCTTACAAGGACGGCCCAACAGCACCTGCGATTTCTAAAGAAACCGAGGAAAGTCAGCCAGTCATCTTTGAAAGATGCACAGTTCCTTGCAGCAAGTAATGGATACTGCTAAGTCCTTCACCGGAAACGCTTTCTCTACTGTACAAGACAACAACAAGAACAAGACATCTGAAGAAAGCAACTGGCGTTTGTCTCAGACCCTGCTCACCCCGAGCCGAGCCCATTTGAACACGACTCCCGAAGCATTCAGCGCAGAACCTCCAGACTGGGGAGGAGCATTTTCACGCGGGCAGACAAGCTGCTCACACCACACGAACCACAAATAAGATGTACCTTCTTGGCACAGCCACACTCCCACTCTCAACTTGGGATTATAAATATCTGTCCTTCATTCTGTACCGCTTGTGTAAACAGAACTATTGCACTTCACCCATAACCATTACCTATAGCCCACTCTTAGAACAGCACTGTACACATCCACACTCGCTTTTAGCTAACTCTATAAAACAGAAAGGACCTTCTATATGCTTTATACTTTGCATGTATTTATTATTATAATTATTATGATATATGCACTTGGAAGACACTTTACCTCACATACCTGAACATAAATAGTACCAAATAAAACATATAATCATGGTTAGGCCCACCCATGGCCTTAAAAAAGTGTGCTGCGTGCCGTGTGTCTCTCAACAGTGTGCTTGATGTAATAAGGTGTTGTGGTACTTACCAAATGTCCTGTGTTTAGAGTGTTGTGTTATTTCACTCCTTTGTGCAATACATTTGCAGCCAAATTACATGTTGTATGCTGCACACAGTGCTGAACTAAACTGAACTGAAACTGTTGGAAAACATTATGTATTGATATTTATCTACATTAATGTTTCATTGCGTTAGTGATTATTAATTCTCAGGCAAAGGCAGATGCAGGTGCAGTGAGTGCCTGTAACAGTACTGACTGGAGAAGGGGGTCTCACCAATGAGTGCCTGTAACAGTACTGACTGGAGAAGGGGCTCTCACCATTAAGTGCCTGTAACAGTACTGACTGGAGAAGGGGGTCTCACCAATGAGTGCCTGTAACAGTACTGACTGGAGAAGGGGCTCTCACCATTAAGTGCCTGTAACAGTACTGACTGGAGAAGGGGCTCTCACCATTAAGTGCCTGTAACAGTACTGACTGGAGAAGGGGGTCTCACCAATGAGTGCCTGTAACAGTACTGACTGGAGAAGGGGCTCTCACCATTAAGTGCCTGTAACAGTACTGACTGGAGAAGGGGGTCTCACCAATGAGTGCCTGTAACAGTACTGACTGGAGAAGGGGCTCTCACCATTAAGTGCCTGTAACAGTACTGACTGGAGAAGGGGCTCTCACCATTGAGTGGCCAAGGATGAAGATCGGCAGGCCGGGGTATCGCTCCTTCATGAGGTCGATATGCTGAAGACTGTCCCTGATGTAAGTCTGGAAATTCTTAATGTTCATTCTCTCTCCTTCACTCTGCCCATGTCCCTCTGAGAGGAGAGAGAGTAAATATAAGAGATTAAAAATATTAAATATTTAAAAATATTAAATATTAGAGATTAAAATTATTAAATATTTAAAAATATTAAAGCAGAAAAGTAGAAAAGACTCTCTGTTGAGACACTGGCACACACAGACACTTACAAACACACACAGACACACACACAGACACACAGACACACACACACACACACACAGGCACACACACCCACACATACACAGACACACACACACATACACATACAGGCACTCACACACAGACATACATACACACACACACACACACACACACACACACACACACACACACACACACACACACACACACACACACACACACACACACACACACACACACACACACACACACACACCACAATAACATATAGAGGAACACAAGAAAAGAGCAAAAGTGAATGAGGTGAACTGAAAGAAACTGAGAGGACAACTGCCTAATGGAAGCTTTTATGATTTTCAATAGAGGTGATTACTCACAGTGAGACACCAGACACAGTGTGTTCCAGAAATACACACACACACACACACACACACACAAACACACACATACACACGCACACATGGTTGCATGCAGACACACATACATACACACACATACTCACACACGCCACTTGGAACACGGTGTCGCTGTATGAATCATTAGTTACCATGGCACTCCAACATCAAATGACATTTTAAACATTCTGAGCACGTGGTAGTTCTCTTCTCTT
The DNA here is from genome assembly GCF_052324685.1 of Brachyhypopomus gauderio. Classification (NCBI taxonomy): domain Eukaryota; kingdom Metazoa; phylum Chordata; class Actinopteri; order Gymnotiformes; family Hypopomidae; genus Brachyhypopomus; species Brachyhypopomus gauderio. The sequence goes on along the minus strand of NC_135214.1, from coordinate 31,782,297 downwards.
TTTGTTTTCATTACTTACCATCACTCCCTCTATATTACCCCTCTCTCTCTCCCCTTCTATATTACCCCTCTCTCTCTCCCCCTCTATATTACCCCTCTCTCTCTCCCCCTCTATATTACCCCTCTCTCTCTCTCCCCCTCTATATTACCCCTCTCTCTCTCCCCCTCTATATTACCCTCTCTCTCTCTCCCCCTTCTATATTACCCCTCTCTCTCTCCCCTTCTATATTACCCCTCTCTCTCTCCCCTTCTATATTACCCCTCTCTCTCTCCCCTTCTATATTACCCCTCTCTCTCTCCCCCTCTATATTACCCTCTCTCTCTCCCCCTCTATATTACCCCCACTCTTCCCCTCTATATTACCCTCTCTCTCTCCCCCTCTATATTACACTCTCTCTCTCCCCCTCTATATTACCCTCTCTCTCTCCCCCTCTATATTACCCCCACTCTTCCCCTCTATATTACCCTCTCTCTCTCCCCCTCTATATTACACTCTCTCTCTCCCTCTATATTACCCCCACTCTCTTCCTCTCCATATTACCCCCCTCTCTCTCCCTCTATATTACCCCTCTCTCTCTCTCCCCTTCTATATTACCCCCCTCTCTCTCCCTCTATATTACCCCTCTCTCTCTCTCCCCCTCTATATTACCCCCCTCTCTCTCCCTCTCTATTACCCCTCTCTCTCTCTCCCCCTCTATATTACCCCCTCTATATTACTCCCCTCTCTCTCCCTCTATATTACCCCTCTCTCTCTCCCCCTCTATATTACCCTCTCTCTCCCCCTCTATATTACCCCCTCTCTCTCTCTCCCTCTATATTACCCCCTCTCTTCCCCTCTATATTACCCTCTCTCTCTCTCCCCTTCTATATTACCCCTCTCTCTCTCCCCTTCTATATTACCCCTCTCTCTCTCCCCCTCTATATTACCCTCTCTCTCTCCCCCTCTATATTACCCCCACTCTTCCCCTCTATATTACCCTCTCTCTCTCCCCCTCTATATTACACTCTCTCTCTCCCCCTCTATATTACCCTCTCTCTCTCCCCCTCTATATTACCCCCACTCTTCCCCTCTATATTACCCTCTCTCTCTCCCCCTCTATATTACACTCTCTCTCTCCCTCTATATTACCCCCACTCTCTTCCTCTCCATATTACCCCCCCTCTCTCTCCCTCTATATTACCCCTCTCTCTCTCTCCCCTTCTATATTACCCCCCTCTCTCTCCCTCTATATTACCCCTCTCTCTCTCTCCCCCTCTATATTACCCCCCTCTCTCTCCCTCTATATTACCCCTCTCTCTCTCTCCCCCTCTATATTACCCCCTCTATATTACTCCCCTCTCTCTCCCTCTATATTACCCCTCTCTCTCTCCCCCTCTATATTACCCTCTCTCTCCCCCTCTATATTACCCCCCTCTCTCTCTCTCCCTCTATATTACCCCCTCTCTTCCCCTCTATATTACCCTCTCTCTCTCTCCCCTTCTATATTACCCTCTCTCTCCCCTTCTATATTACCCCCACTCTCTTCCCCTCTATATTACCCCCTCTCTCTCTTCCCCTTCTATATTACCCCCACTCTTCCCCTCTATATTACCCCCTCTCTCTCTCCCCCTCTATATTACCCTCTCTCTCTCTCCCCCTCTATATTACCCTCACTCTCTCTCCCCCTCTATATTTCTCTCTTCCCCTCTATATTACCCCCACTATCTCCCCCTCTATATTACCCCTCTCTTTCCCTCTATATTACCCCCACTCTCTCTCCCCCTCTACTTTTCTCTCTCCCCCTCCCCCTATATTACCTCTCAAGTTCAAGTTCAAGTTGCTTTATTGACATGACAAATTCACATTACATTACATTATATTACCTCTCTCTTCCCCTCTATATTACCCCACTCTCTCTTCCCTTCTATATTACACTATCTCTCTATTCCCCTCTATATTAGCCACTCTCTCTTCCCCTCTATTACACCACTCTCTCTTCCCCTCTACATTACCACTCTCTCTCCTCCCCTCTATATTAGCCCCCCTCTCTCTCTTCCCCTCTATTACACCACTCTCTCTTCCCCTCTACATTACCACTCTCTCTCCTCCCCTCTATATTAGCCCCCCCTCTCTCTCTTCCCCTTTATACTAGCCCCTCTCTCTCTTCCCCTCTATATTACTCTCTCTCTCTTCCCTTCTATATTAGCCTTACATTTTGTTCAGCATGCTCTCTTTGGCTCCTCTCTCGACATTACTTCCTCTCCATCACTCTAATCTTCCCCTCCACTTTCTCTTTCATTTTTGTATAGCTGTACGTGTGAGTGTGTGTGTGTGTGTGTGTCAGCAGATATAAGCCCATATCTGTATATCGTAACAGCAGCATATAATCAGTGACAGCTGTCTGATTGCCCCTCTTTCTCTTACTGTAGAATCTGCCTGCTTTAGTCATTCAGCCCTTATGTGCCCCCCCCAGCAGCTGCATATCTACTGCCCCCTCTAACTGCATGCTGCAGCAAAATTAGTAAAAAGTAAGTGGTAGGTGTATTTGAAATATGTGATTGGATGAGTTTTAGCTTATGGGCCTGTGATTGGTTGTTTAGGGTGTCACTCACCATGGTCGTGGGCGAACACAAACAGAGAATGTTGGTTGAGTTTGCCAGCGACGTCTCTATATACTCCACAATGCTCTCCAGCCCCGTGTGCCAAAAACACCAGTGCCCTGACACAGATAAATGTTGTGTTACAAACACCAGTGCCCTGACACAGATAAATGTTGTGTTACAAACACCAGTGCCCTGACACAGATAAATGTTGTGTTACAAACACCAGTGCCCTGACACAGATAAATGTTGTGTTACAAACACCAGTGCCCTGACACAGATAAATGTTGTGTTAGAAACACCAGTGCCCTGACACAGATAAATGTTGTGTTACAAACACCAGTGCCCTGAAACAGATAAATGTTGTGTTACAAACACCAGTGCCCTGACACAGATAAATGTTGTGTTACAAACACCAGTGCCCTGACACAGATAAATGTTGTTACAAACACCAGTGCCCTGACACAGATAAATGTTGTGTTACAAACACCAGTGCCCTGACACAGATAAATGTTGTGTTACAAACACCAGTGCTCTGACACAGATAAATGTTGTGCTACAAACACCAGTCCTCTGACACAGATAAACGTTGTGTTACAAACACCAGTGCTCTGACACAGATAAACGCTGTTACAAACACCAGTGCCCTGACACAGATAAATGTTGTGTTACAAAAACCAGTGCTCTGACACAGATAAACGTGTTACAAACACCAGTGCTCTGACACAGATAAACGTGTTACAAACACCAGTGCCCTGATACAGATAAGTGCTGTGTTACAAACTCTGCATTTATGGAATTACACAAATGATCATGTGTCCTCATTAAGTGGGTCATGTTTTCATTCTTTGATGCCTTACGGTATTTAGAAAGGATTTTCTCTACCAAACATGGGCATTTGTCCAATCATGTTTTTATTCTCTCTCTGTCTTTCTCCTCTCTCTCTCTCTCTCTCTCTCTCTTTCTCTTCTCTGCCCACTCTAATTTGCTTGTTTCTATACAGTCTCTCGTTCCATTGTGCCTTTTTCTCTGAAAGCTTCTTCTTCTTATAGGCATATTTTAGGATGCATGCACACACACACACACACACACACACACACACACACACACACACACACACACACACACACACAGGGCCCTCTGTCCATGCCCTCTCTCTCATAGTTTCCACTACTGAGGTACTGAGTAGCATTCTAAGACTTCTAATCTGATCATGACCTACCAAACCACACATTTAAATGCTCTCTCTCACACACACACACACACACACACACACACACACACACACACACACACACACACACACACACACACACACTTATCTCTAATGCACATATTCAAATACGCAGACGCACATTTGCATCATATCTGTCATACACAGAAGTTCAAGTGTCCTCATGAAATGTGTCTACATGATGTGTGTTTGTCTGCACACCAAAGAGTGATGCTTTTAACTCGTCCTGACACAGGGCTTCTGTAGTTAAGGTCTGCAGATATGGCAGGCTGTTGTATGGGTGTAAGTCAGGCCAGTTACCAACAGAAAGGACATATTAAACTGGGTAGATGAGAATCTTCAACCAGCCCAGAGGGGGAGATATGCAGGCACACACACACACACACACACACACACACACACACACACACACACACACACACACACACACACACACACACACACACACACACACACACACACACACACACACAGCATAGAGTATAGCATAGTCATTAGAAACTATTCACACTTATAGCCGGCTGTGTACCAGCCTCTCACAAAGGCTCTCTTCATTAGCTAAAGATGAAGAAAGAGAGGAAGAGAGAGAGAGAGACAGAGAAAGAGACAGAGAGAGAGACAGAGAGAGAGAGAGACAGAGAGAGAGAGAGAGGCTGGAGGGGGGATGGAACAGCAAGTACAGGAAGAAAAGTGGAAAAGTCTTCTGAGCTAACGAGCTAGGCTGGATTAACATTCTTTCCCAGCATATTTGTGAGTGTTTTCAAGGGTTTACTCTCTGACTCAAAGATCTCTTGACATATCTGTCAATCATTACTCCTGTGAACCGTTCACCCAGAACTCAGGTGACATCATTAGCGTGGATTCAGTAAACGTTTACCTGCATGTGGGTAGAAGTGCACTGCCCAACATCTGTGAGCTCAGGACAAATAACAAAGCCCTTTAGGCTTAAGTTCTGTATTATTAACCAGGTAAGAACCTAAATGAGTTTCCTTTTACATCTACAGCATTTTGCTAAGTAGATGATGTCTACTGTAGCAATTTTGAGTTGATTATTTTCAACATCAGTCTTTTCATAACAGCACAAAGACAGACAGATCTTGGCAGGCAGACAGCCAGGACCAGCAGTGGTACCCAACATGAGTGTCTCCACAAACACCGCTCTGTCCTTCAGAGGCCGGTAGCTCAGAGGGTGATGACTGTGTTTAAGGCCCTGGGCTCTGCTTGAGTATGGAGATGTCAGAACGGGATATACAGGCAGGAATGGCAGAGTGCCCCAGAGACATGAAAGCTGCTTCTTAATGGCTAATAAAGACCTTGAACCACCAACCATTTTGTCTAATGATACTGCACAAACAGGACGAGGGTCTTACTGGATCAGCACTAAGCATTGGTGATATACAACATCTGAAATCTGATGTGAGAACAGCACAATCTGTTAGAATATGTGAGATGCAGGTATAGTTAAAATTAAATGACGAGTTAAAAGTACTAAAAAAATACACAGCTCTGTGTGAACGTGTGTCTTATTGTAGGTATAGGATTAGGCTTGTTGGCTGTAGGTTTTTTTTTTGTTCTGTGTGTTTGTGTGTACACGTTTCCATGTCAATGAACGTACGTTTATGTGTGCATGCACATATACTCTCCCTTCCCTTACTGAACATTTACCCAGAGTTCAAGGCTGGAACTGGCACTGCTGGCTGCAGGTACAGCAAATCCTCTAGGTGTGCCTGCCAGACTCAGCAGTGTGGATTCAGCAGTGAGGATTCAGCAGTGTACATTCAGCAGTGTGGATTCAGTAGTGTGGATTTGGCAGTGTGGATTCAGTAGTGTGGATTTGGCAGTGTGGATTCAGTAGTGTGGGTTCAGCAGTGTGGGTTCAGCAGTGTGGATTCAGCAGTGTGCATTCAGCAGTGTGCATTCAGCAGTGTGGATTCAGCACTGTGGATTCAGCAAGTTGGATTCAGCAGTGTAGATTCAGCAGTGTGGATTCAGCAGTGTGGTTAATACGTGTGCCGTAAGCACCTCTAAATCAGTGCTGCAGCAGACGGGCAGACGGGCTTCTCTAATGTCCTTTTATAAAACTGAAAGGTCGCTCTAATGCTCAGCTCAAACTCAAATAAACAAAGTTTTACATGGATTACAGCTTTGTTGAACTGTGTACATGCATGAGCCCGTGTACACACACACACGCACGCGCATCACATCTTCATGTGGTCGTTGGTTGAGGGGGTCTCGGTGACCCATAGCCATTTGTGTAAGTCATCAAATTAGCTTAACATAGGGGTGGTGAGGTGGTTACTATGGTAACTGCACATCTCCTGGGATGTGCTATAATGACAAGGGGCCGGGTAGTTGCCGCGGAAACATCAGTAAAGAGTTACTGCAGACAGGACCCCAAATCACACAGGAAAACAGATAAACAAACAAACAACACACACACAAACCCATACACCTCTTTTGACTGGGACTTCCAAGTGCAGTCCTAGCCTAACCGTGCTGCTAAAACAGAACACACTCCCAGTCCAATGAAAACCTGCCATGGAAGATGTAGGTATGGTCACCCAACCAATTCTTGTATGACTTATGAGCATATGACCACAAGGCCCCCAAAGAGGAACCTAACAGTTTCTGTCACAGTTACAATTAAGCACATTTTCTCATTTGGTGAATCCCTGCACAATGTAGCTTAATCTTTCTCCCTTACACACTCCTACAGTAGTTCAGCACAGTAGTGGGTGGACTTAATCACTTTACATTGTCAGTGTAATGTACAAAATGTAAATGTATCTCATCATTATTGAGAAACTTTGAACATGTGCACCTTGTGTGTATCTTGCGGTTTGTGGCATTGTGTCAGAAACGAAAGCAAAGCTTTAGGTTGTTCAATGTTATTAATGTTTCCCTAAAGTAATGGAGACCTTACTCATAGATACTATTGCACTAGCTGCTGAATAAAAACTCATTTTTAATTGTGGTAGCCTACAGACATGGTGGCATTTATAAGGTCCGGTTAGACTACAAATACATACTTGTCTTTAATGTGTTTAAGCGGCCGACTGCGTATATCTGAGGTGCTCTATCAGATTGTCATACCGTTATTTGCAGTCTGCAGCCAGCAGTGAATCTGCATAGTGAGTGTACATTACGACGTCTCCCTAGAATACTACACGGTACGTAATTTACGCATGGGGTTACACCACAACGAAACTAGGCAACCTGCACTGACCCGCAAACCATCCCGTACCGGCCATTACTGGAATTAAAGCGCTTATTTGCGTGACGTTATGCTTCGTCTATAATCGGTTTGTGTTCGCCACTTACTTCGGCGGGCCGCTAGGCTCCCAGTAGCGGCAGAACAGGTACAATCCGTCGGCATTCACTATGTGTGGCAGGTCGCTGTAGGGGACACCTTGCGGTGTCCGACGAGTTCCCTCTGGTTCCGGCATGTCAGCAGCGAACAGCGCGTCTGAAACAAGCACACGCAGCAGTGAGAGGAGGTCGCTGCCGTACCAGTGCGAAACAGCCGCCACCAGCAAGCAGGTGAGCAAAACATTCACTTCATTTATCATTTCATCCACTCATTTATCGGACTGCACTACACCGGGCTGCAGGGCAATGTCTAGGACGGATGTTTTCAATTACAACTGCAGACGAGGTTGAAAAAAACGGGAGCAACTTCACACTTCTCTCTCTCTCTCTCTCTCTCTCTCTCTCTCTCTCTCTCTCTCTCTCTCTCTCTCTCTCTCTCCTACATGCAGTCGCACGCGCGCGCACAAACACAAGCGCACCTCTGTCGTCTCGGGCCAAGTCTATTGTTTTGACATAAAACAGTTTCCTGCACAATACATGAACAATGCATGAAAGCGATCTGAATCCATGGCGTGCTATGTTAGCCAAAAACGAAATGGCAGTAATATTTAGCAGAATGACTTCAGTCCTGCCCACTCAGACTAGTTTGACAACTAGCACCGAGAGAGAGAGAGAGAGGGGAAGGGGGGAGACTAGCGTGGGCAATGTGATCCATCGACGCGGCAAATTAATTTCCATTAAAATATTTTAGCCGCCGAATCTGGAAATTTAAAGCTTCTGATCGCTTATACTGAATCTGGAACTTGTTTAATCTCCAACAAATTATTAACAGTGAGAATTTCAAGATTGGCTACCATTAAGCTGAATGCAGCTCAAAGTGCTAACTCGCTATGTAGTGACAGAATAAAAAGAAAGAAGACAACATCGTTTTCGTTTCTGCATACTAAAACAAAAGAGTAAATAAATAAAACAAACAAATAAATAAGTAAAACAGGCACAGGAGCCACCAAACTCACCTGAATAAAAGAAACCTAAAACAGAAATCCCCGGGCGTTTCAAAGTAAGGACGGAATGATCTGAGTGGTCGTTTACACCGGTTCTCGGTTGCTCACGCGTTCACATCTCAGTCCTCCTTCAGCGCTCCGAGTTCGGTCTGCGCGCCCCACAGATGCTGAGCGGACGTGTGCAGGGTGGAGAATGAAATGAGGAAACGCCAGAGCCAGAGTCCTCCCTCCCAATAAACAAACACACACAAACACATTTTTATAGAGTTGAATTTAAATCAGGTAGATTAGAATGGGCGAGCGTAGTGTTAAGCTTAAAATTGTGCTCTTTACGATTTTTGGCTAATGTTTTCACGTGCGCTGTTAGGATTTTGCGTAGCCTACATTGTGGTTGTATTTTCAGTTTCAGAGAATGCAATTTCGAGGGTTAATGCAATACACAGACTCAGATGAATAAATACAAATGACGTGACAAGCAGTCACGTTGTGCTGTGTTGTGTTGTATACTTGACACAGTCACCTGAAGGTTAGGCAGGTTCATGGCAGGAACCAGTATTGCTTTATAAAGACCGAATTCGAATCAAATTAAATCGGATCAAGCGCTGTTCCTGTTAAACACACCGTTTCGCTTTGTTTTGCGTTTGCAATTTGTTTTCTAAATCCGAGGACATAAAGGTGTGACCATTATTGGTCTGTGCTTGTAAGCCCTCGGGATTATTTCAGTTTTATTACGCAACCCCACATATGATTTTACCTGACTTTTTGACATGCTAAGTATTAATTACAATGTTTAGTTTCACTTTTATATCTACAGCATGCTTCTTAGTATATGATGTCTAGACTATAAAAATACAGACACTTAACCATTCAACAAGTCAAATAATTTTATTGTGTTCCCAGTACAAATGCAAACCAGTTCAAGACATTTCATAAATAAAAACAAAATATGACTTCATGGTGAATTTGTGACGTTTGTACGCAACATATTGCTAAAAAGTAAATCTAAAATATATAATACTTATCATACTCTAGTATCTCAAGGCAACACAGCATTACTGAGCAGGAATATTCCTGCTATCTTGCCCAGACAGTGACAGCACAGCGAGCCAGTGGAGGTTGAACCAGCCACTGTTCCCTGAAAGAACATTACAAATAAATGTGTGATGTCTCATGATAAACCCACAAAATATTATAAACCAGCAGATATAAAGTGTTAAAAGGCAGAAATTAAATTAACTATAACCAACTGAGGGTACAAATAAACATAATAGAGAAAATCCTTTTTACTAAAACAGTAAAAAGCAAAATAATGCAAACAAAGCAACAGTCAGTAGAACTTTCATCAGTTTACCAGTATAGGTCTGTAGAATCTAATTAGTAATGGGTTCATCATAGGCTAATAATAATAGACATAGCTAGTGTATTCCCAGTCAGATACATGAGTCAGACAGTCAGTCTCTCTTTAATATTTCTACATGAATGTAAACAAACTGGAATGACCTGTTAAAACAGTATGACTTGTTCTGATGTGCATATGTGCTAAAAATACACAAGTGCACTCGTTTTGCAAGAATTTGTTTTGGAGAATTTGACCTCCTGATTTGTGCCAGAGGCCCTCATACTGGGACAGGGATTCCTACTACTCTGCACAGGGACAAGGGGAGAAGACAGTTTGTGTCAGAGCTTTGGACCCATTTACATATTTTTAAACAAAAGCAAATACCTGTTGCCCTATACAACTGCATGTTATATTATGGTACAACATTTTTTTCCGCTAAAACAACCAGTTATTATAACATATGGATGTGCAATTTTCCCCCCTCAGATTAAAACTGGGATTACTGGGCAAAGTGGATTTATTTTTTGTAAGATGTAGCGGTGGTCAAGTTTTAAGTCATGTTTATAATGAATTTCAGGAAGGACATCGATTTTCACAAAAAAGTATATGTGACTTTTGTGTGTAGAGGGTTGGCAACTAAAAAGTGTAATCCCCCTCTTTTCATTTAGAATTAGATTAGGATTACATAAATAACAAATACATTTTATGACTGAAAGCCATTTCACTAGAATCAGATGATGCAACTAATTCAAGTTGAATTTACATGTGGTTTGATTCTATCTCACAAAATGTTTACCACAAGAATCACATTATGCACTTTATTATTTTGAATTTCTTAGTTGAGGACAACACCTCCCGCCATACCACATAAATAATCTAGTAAACAAACAAACAAAACCTCACAAATACAACAATCTACCCACACATAGCCTCACATAATAGACTTAAATTATAATAATTATATTTAATTATAAGGCTTTAGTATGACAGAGGAGCCCAAGGTTATAATCCCAGAATGTATTAGCTGAGAATCTTTTAAACAGAGTCTGTAATGATGTCATTGCAGTGTGTCATTCAGAGAACCGTTTCAGATAGAGTCTGCTTGTGTGATGTTTAGAAAATATGTCCAGAATGCATCTTTGTGATTGGTTTACCTCTATAAATTAATAAATTATCAACAGTTGTCTTTGAAGAGCATCAGTGTCTGCATTTCTCATTCATAAAATACTCACACTGTCATTAGTACAAGAAGGCTTTGAGTTTAGAAACGCATTTCGCTCATGTTCTGTGGAGAAAGAAGAAGCAGAATAAATTCCCACTTACACTCTAGTTCATGACTTTCATACAAACTGCTGATTAACAGATGTGCTGTCAGGGTTCAATATCAGGGCTGTTTAACCCCTGTGCATTGTATGCTTGTACGCGGTACTGAGCAAGCCCTTGTCAACTTCATGTCATGTCTCACATTAATCTTTTTTGTCAATGTCCTTCTGAGATTGATCAAATGAACTGTAACACAGTTTGGAGTACAGTATATTGTAAAATGTTGAATTTTAAAAGGTTTTGTTTGGAAAGCATTGAGATCTGTGGAGCTATTAGTGTCAAATCAAGTACAACATAGTGCTGTCTTATTACAGTGCAATAACTAAGAGTAATTCTTTTGTGTGTGTGTGTGTGTGTGTGTGTGTGTGTGTGTGTGTGTGTTAGTGGTGTGTTTGTCTGACCTTGCTTAAGATTTCTGCTTGGCAGTGTAAAACAGCATCGTGCACAGATGAAAAGAGAATCATTTTAGTGACTTTGTCACTGAAGAACTCTCCCTTTTCCAAACTTTCAATAACACATGCTGGAAGACATACAGAGAAACAGAGAGAGAACAGAGAGGGGAGAAAGAGACTTCTCAGTGTCCATGTTGATGGACTGGGTTTATGGACCAATTCTTATAACAAATATATAAACAAACACACACACACACACACACACACACACACACACACACACACACACACACACACACACACACACACACACACACACACACACACACACACACACACACACTTTCTGTCACTCACTCTGGCACCCGGATAAGAGCACTTGCATTCCTGCATCGCCAAAGTCCCTGTGAATCTGTAAAAACAATAATTTGCATCAGATTACTCTATTATATGTTTATAGCATGTTCATTATCTGCTTATAAACATTCCCTAGGTTGTTGTCATGGGAACTATGTCAGGATTCATACATTTTGCAGTGTCTTCACTCCCACTGTATCCAGGAAGTTCACAGGACTCAAGTCCAGGATGATGACCTTGGGTAGGGCAGGGTCAGAGGTGGGGTCAGGGGTGGGGTCAAGTTCTGGCACTGCTACCACGGCGACCTCATCTTTCTCCTCTATATCTGAGAATTCAGCTGCATTTCCCTGGACAAAACAGAGAACAGCAGTTACCTGGGATTTCCCCACCCAACTCACACACATCCACACCCCAAACCCCCAGTGAGTTCCACACCCCCACACCCCCACCCTCCTGTATGTTCCACACCCCCACCCTCCTGTATGTTCCACACCCCCACACCTCCATCCTCCTGTATGTTCCACACCCCCACAGCCCCACCCTCCTGTATGTTCCACACCCCCACCCTCCTGTATGTTCCACACCCCCACACCTCCATCCTCCTGTATGTTCCACACCCCCACCCTCCTGTATGTTCCACACCCCCACCCTCCTGTATGTTCCACACCCCCACACCCCCACCCTCCTGTATGTTCCACACCCCCACACCTCCATCCTCCTGTATGTTCCACACCTCCACCCTCCTGTATGTTCTACACCTCCATCCTCCTGTATGTTCCACACCCCCACACCTCCTGTATGTTCCACACCCCCACCCTCCTGTATGTTCCACACCTCCATCCTCCTGTATGTTCCACACTCCCACACCTCCACCCTCCTGTATGTTCCACACCCCCACACCTCCTGTATGTTCCACACCCCCACCCTCCTGTATGTTCCACACCTCCATCCTCCTGTATGTTCCACACCCCCCACACCCCCACCCTCCTGTATGTTCCACACCCCCACACCCCCACCCTCCTGTATGTTCCACACCCCCACACCTCCACCCTCCTGTATGTTCCACACCTCCACCCTCCTGTATGTTCCACACCTCCATCCTCCTGTATGTTCCACACTCCCACACCTCCATCCTCCTGTATGTTCCACACCCCCACCCTCCTGTATGTTCCACACTCCCACACCCCCACCCTCCTGTATGTTCCACACCTCCACCCTCCTGTATGTTCCACACCCCCACAGCTCCATCCTCCTGTATGTTCCACACGCCCACCCTCCTGTATGTTCCACACCTCCATCCTCCTGTATGTTCCACACCCCCACAGCCCCACCCTCCTGTATGTTCCACACCCCCACAGCCCCACCCTCCTGTATGTTCCACACCCCCACACCTCCATCCTCCTGTATGTTCCACACCCCCACCCTCCTGTATGTTCCATACCCCCACAGCCCCACCCTCCTGTATGTTCCACACCCCCACACCTCCATCCTCCTGTATGTTCCACACCCCCACCCTCCTGTATGTTCCACACCCCCACCCTCCTGTATGTTCCACACCCCCACACCCCCACCCTCCTGTATGTTCCACACCCCCACACCTCCATCCTCCTGTATGTTCCACACCCCCACCCTCCTGTATGTTCCATACCCCCACCCTCCTGTATGTTCCACACCCCCACACCTCCTGTATGTTCCACACCCCCACAGCCCCACCCTCCTGTATGTTCCACACCCCCACACCTCCATCCTCCTGTATGTTCCACACCCCCACCCTCCTGTATGTTCCACACCCCCACACCTCCTGTATGTTCCACACCCCCACAGCCCCACCCTCCTGTATGTTCCACACCCCCACACCTCCACCCTCCTGTATGTTCCACACCCCCACCCTCCTGTATGTTCCACACCCCCACCCTCCTGTATGTTCCACACCTCCATCCTCTTTTGATTGGCTGCTGCTGGTCTCACCATCTCTTTTGCTCTTTTCTTTGCTTCTTTTTTCGCTCTCTTCCTTTCCTTCTTCTCTTTCCTCAGTCTCTTTGCCTCAAGTTTCTTCTTCTGTGTGAGGAGTTTAGCTACATCTACCCCAGTCTACACACACACACACACACACACACACACACACACACACACACACACACACACACACACACACACACACACACACACACACACACACACACACACACACATGTTGATTGACACCTTGTAGGTCACACTGTAAATGTTTAGTTGGTCTGTAAGTGCACATGCACAGCACAGATGAATCCAGCTTTCAGCTCTGTACAGCAATATGTTACATTCAAAACTGTATCTGACAAAGTCCCTTCTGAGGTAAATATATGCCCCTATGAATGAAAAAAACACCCAGTGAGAGTCTGTAAACATGTGGGATATAGGATGTATACTATGTACTGGTGTGTGTACAGTAGTGAGGTGTTTATCGCTGTGTGTGTGAGAGAGATGGAGGTGGGGGGGGGTACCTTCTCATAGAGGTTTTCTGTGTACATCTCAGCATTAGCAAAGTACAGAGTGACAGAGGAACGGAATATCACCACTTCAGGAATCTGTGTAACCTGCAACACACATGCACACACACATACACAAAAGCACACACAGTTATATGATTTACACTGGAAAGCTCCCTCTGTCATCCATGTTTTCATCATCCATTTTATCAAACCACTAGTTCAATATTTAAGCAGGATATCTGTCAACCTGAAGGCCCATGTGTCACTGCGACAGTGACAGATCACCTGACCCACACGTGGCCGAGCACTGGAACTCAGACGACTCTTCCCGCACCCTCGGACCTGTCTGAGTCCATAGCAAACCTAACGTCTGCCAAGGAGATGTTAATGTGACAGCTCTAACAATAGACCACAGCCTTAACCACTTTAACTATAACGGCAGTCTCTGCCCACAGCAATTTTAAGAATCTAAAAATATATCAAAGGTTTAACACAGTGCTTCAAGATCTACAGTAACAGATTCAATTTCTCCTCACATTCTTGTGACTCTGGTCCCTCCCTGTCATTGTGCTCCTAAGACTCCCTTTGTTGGCGCTCTCCTAATCTTTGCTGCACTACTTTGTCTTTTGAACTGCTAATCACGCTTTGTATGAACTGTATCGTTCTTTTGTTGTCTTGTGTGGAGTCGGACGTGCTAGTTTCTAGCATGAAAGAGAACACCCACACCCACACACGAGACGAGCAAACCAGCAGCGCAATATGCCAAGAATATGAGTAAGACCAGGAGAAACGCACAGCAGGACACACCAAATCAAACGTAACATACTTTGAGTTTCTCTCTTTCTCACTTTCACACACTCACAGACACACTCGTTCTCTCACAATCCCTCCCACTCAAACACACACATATACGCATGCACACACACACACACGACAGAGAGAGAGAGAGAGAAATGCAGGCACTCAATAAGTATGTAAGTCTAATTATGCCAAAACCAAAAAGAGCATACACTAAAACATGAATTCTATTATATTTCAATACATTACATTATATTATTACATGTAATGTAGAAGTTCATATAATGTACTTGTGTGTATGTACTTGGTTGTACCTGACTGTAGTCCTCTATTGGTCTGTAGATGTCAGTTCCAGGAACTTGCCCAAGGAGAGAATACCTGGGCCTGAAACACACACGCACACACACACACACACACACACACACACACTAACTTTAATATGGAGTTTGATGTGTGGTTCGTGTTAATGGTAACTGTAGCACTATAAGCCTGAACTGGTGCTGGTGTTATTTTTAACTCTGGAACTCACAGCTGTGTCCTGAATATGACCGTGAGCATGGAGAAGGCGATTGAGGCGGCCAGACCCAGATCCGGATTCAACAGAATAGTAAGAATCAGTGTCATCAGCCACACCAGCTACACATGGGCAGAACGGGACACCAACAGGACATAAAGCAGCTTCTGTCCAACAGATGGCTCAGCAACCCCCACTCCCCCATTTATGGACGAGAGGATAAACATCAAATATCTGAGGCCCCGAATAACTGCTCGGTGTATGGGTGGAAATGAGCTTAGAACACACAACGCTGTACAACTCTGTACTGTCTTCCTTTAGATCACTAAGAAAAAAGTAAGCTGGATCTCTCTCTCCCTTCCTCCCTCCCTTTCTCTCTCTCCCTCCTTCTTTCTGTCTTTCTCTCTCTCCACACACACTCACCATGTCCACTTTGTTCTTCCTCCAGAGAACTGGTATGTCTCCAAATTGTTTCATCATACCCTGCAGGTTCACATAGATAATAGCAGCCAACACCGCCTAGAGACACATCCGCACACACCCCCCACACACACATATGCATGCACACATGCATAAACACACACGCACACGTACACACCCATAAAGAGATTCATTTACATACATAACATCTTTCTTTTTTTGTCTCACTCTCACAAGCATGCTCTCTCTCTCTATCTATCTCTCTCTATCTATCTATCTCACACTCACAAAGTTTCATTGGATATGCATAACATTCTTTCCTTGTTATACCTTTGGTAGGTCTTCAAAGAGTTCTCCGATCTTTAGCAAAATCACAAGCATCACTACTGCAGAAACAGCTCCTGCCACCTGGAGATGAACAGAGCAATAGAAGACAGTTTCTTCACTGCGTGCAGCCACCTTAGTGTTTAAGTGTATAATCAGGCTTCTAGCCTAGAGATGTGGTCAAATGAGTGTGTTCACCTGACTCTTCCCCCCTGTGCTAACTTGCACCATAGAGCGAGACATGGAGCAGCTGACGGCAAAGCACTGGAAAAAGCCACCAACAGTGTTACACAGTCCCAGCGCTACAAGCTCCTATTGCGGGGAGAAGATGACGTCTCAGTATGGAGATCGCTGGAGTAAATGAGCTTTGAAAGAGATGGGAGCAGTTTCACCACTCTTGCCTGGTTGCTGTCAACCTTGTAGCCATATTTGAGAGCAAAGGTCCGTCCAAGCGATATGGCGATTCCATATCCCACCACGGCCAGCGCAAAGGCGTCGCCGATGATGGAGCCCATCATAGAGAATTCAGGCAATACTGGAGCCTGTAGTCTATGGACAAAGGGAGAGAGAGATGGAGCGAGAGAGAGGTGGGCAGAGAAGGAGAGAGAGTGAGGGAGAGAGAAGGACAGAGGGAGAGAGACAGGCAGAGAGGGAGATGGAGTGAGAGAATAACAGAATGTCATGTATATGTACACTAAGGTCACATCGGTGTTCCATTATTAATCCTTATAGCTACCATACCCACCACACATTACACCACAGCTGTGTTCGAGGCTCTTGCAGGACACAAGTTTGTAACAGCCATGTCATGAAGCAATAAACAGAGTGAAAGCAAGCAGGAAGGAAACTCACCCTGACGGAATCCGGCCTACGATCTCTACACCATATTCAGTCTTTAAATCAACCTGCCACGACACTACAGTAGCTATAATAATCTGCAAAAACATGCACATGCACATAAACACACACGTAAACGAGAAGAGGATGGCTATTGTAGCAATATCATATATATAACCCTAATGATGCATTAAAGTACATTGTAGAAGTTATTCCGATTATAATTAATTGTCATAATTATTTTTATTTTTTGGGAAGGACACTCAAGTCTACCTGCACAATGCATGTGTGTGTGACGGTACTTGTGTGTAAAGATACTTACAGCAATGAGCTCTACAGGGATAGGAACAGGAATTTTGCGCGCCAGGCAGGAATTTAATTCCTTAGCACCGATTAGACACACAATAGTTACAATGCTCACAACCAGGGTACCAATGTTTGTATGACCGAGCAAAGAACACACTTCCAATACAGTCTGTGGGAGGATACACAGCACCAGAGAGAGAGAGAGAGAGAGAGAGAGAGAGCGAGCAACAACAATTAAACCTAAGATTCCAAACAGTGTTCTTCTCCAGACACTAGAGGGAGCTAGCATTACACATAGTCATTAAGAGTAAAAATGAAACACCTTCAGATTTACATGTTTAAATGTGTGTGTGTGTGTGTGTGTGTGTGTGTGTGTGTGTGTGTGTGTGTGTTAGAACGCACATATATGAGAGACAAGGGTCCACTGTAGCGATGGGGACTGATACCAAATGTGTATTTTAACTGGGACACGATGACATGAATGGACGCAGCAGTAGTGTAGCCTCTGACCAGGGGCTCCGACAGATACGTCACTACGAACCCAAACTGCACCATACCTAAGAGCAACTACACACGCAAACATGGACACACACACACACCACACACACACACACACACACACACATGCATGCATGCACATTCGGTGTCAGTGTCTCCAGTCAACAGTCAAAATATACACACACACACTGTGTTAGTTTTACACAACTTGATGAAATACATTTGTGCACGCACACACACCCACCCACACACACACACACACACACACACACACACACACACACACACCTGAAAGACGCCAGACAGGAAGGTGGCCGCTGCTGCCACTTTGACTCTCTCCATGTCTCGGGTTGCGATGTCTACGATGAGGCTGTTGTTGGTGTCGTTGTTGTTGGTGTCGTTGCCCAGGATCATAAAGTTCGAGTCTGGAGCCATTCGCTCCGTCACGGCACCGATCATCACACTCATCACCGCATATGTACCTGCACGTGGCGACAGTCAGACTGTGTGTGTGTGCACATGTCTGTCTGTTTAGTCCTGCCCATATAGTTGCTGCTGGTGGTGTGTGTGTGTGTGTGTGTGTGTGTGAGTGTGTACTTACCCACTGAAATGTGCTTAGAAGATCCAAAAATGAAGTAGATGAGTATTGGGTAGAATGAGGAATAGAGACCAAACACAGCAGGCACAGCAGCCAGCAGTGCATATGCCATACCTACACACACACACACAAACACACACACGCGCACATGTACACAGGTTGAGGGCGAGGGGATTCGGGCGGGGTTCAAATGTGTGTGTGTGTGTGTGTGGACAAGGACATTCGGGTTTCAAATGTGTGTGTGTGTGTGTGTGTGTGTGTGTTTGGGTGTGTGTGTTTGGGTGTGTGTGTGTGTGTGTGTGTGTTTGGGTGTGTGTGTGTGTGTGTGTGTGTGTGTGTGAGGACAGGGGCATTCGGGGTTCAACCTTGTGGCAGGTGCATGATGCCCACACTGATTCCTGAGACCACGTCTCCAAAAGCGTTCTCTCGGAGTGGGTAACGCGGCAGCCATGACAATACAGGAACACACGACAGGAAGCAGCTCTTCACACGAGGACCAGAACATCTGCAGCACAGACACAGGGGAGTCTTGAATGAGACACTGGTGAGATCCAGGTGAGAAACATGGGAGGCTCAGGTTAAACTTTAGTAAAGGGGTGGAGTTACTCTACAACCAGCAACAACAAAACTTCCACTCTGTTGAATCAGTCCTTTCAAGTTCAGTTTAGATTTGGGTTATAAATCTGCACAGGTTGTCATGTGAGTTCACTCCAGACAATCACCTTATTGTCCATGCAATAAGTTCTCCATAGTCGATTCCACCCTGTTGAGTCTGTTTAGGTGGATGGTTCTTGTCAGGCCAACATTAACCCTGATACGGTTGTAACACGGTTGTGGGTGTCAAGCTCACAAATGTAAAAAGCACATCAGGGTTTTGTTTTCATGTAATGTGAACACTACCCTGCACCCAGTTACCATGGGAGCACTCCAGGTGTTGTCTCAGTCTAGCGACCATGACTTTGAACTCTGTTCCAAACTCTGTTCGTGTGAAGTAAACACTTAAAGTCAGGGCTCTCAAGTCTCACGTATTGAGACGCATTGAGGTCATTTGACCGTCTTCACACGCTCACACGCCACACCTCCGATTTCACACGGCGAGAACAACTGACGCTCGCCACCCCCCCCCCCCCCCCCCCGCTCAACAACTGACGTTCGCCACCCCCCCCCCCCCCCCCCCGCTCAACAATTAACGTTCGCCACCCCCCGTCAACAGAACACACCTCCTCATAACGGAACACACCTCCTCATAACGGAATACACCTCCTCCTAACAATACACACCTCCTCATAACAGAACATACCTGCTCCTAACAGAACACACCTCCCCCTAACAGAACACACCTCCTCCTAATGGAACACACCTCCTCCTAATGGAACACACCTCCTCATAACAGAATATACCTCCTCCTAACAGAACACACCTCCTCCTAACGGAACAAACCTCCTCCTAACGGAGCAGACTGCTTCATAACGGACCAGACCTCCTCCTAACGGAGCAGACCTCCTCCGAATAGAACACACCTCCTCCTAACGGAGCAGACTTACTCCTAACAGAACACCTCCTCCTAACAGAGCACACCTCCTCCTAACAGAGCACACCTCCTTCTAAGGGAACACATCTCCTCCTAACAGAGCACACCTCCTCCTAACAGAACACACCTCCTCCTAACAGAACACACCTCCTCATAACGGAACACACCTCCTCATAACGGAGCACACCTCCTCCTAACAGAGCACACCTCCTCCTAACAGAGCACACCTCCTCCTAATGGAACACACCTCCTCATAACGGAACACACCTCCTCATAACAGAACACACCTCCTCATAACAGAGCACACCTCTTCCTAACGGAGCACACCTCCTCCTAATGGAGCACACCTCCTCCTAACGGAACACACCTCCTCATAACGGAACACACCTCCTCATAACGGAGCACACCTCCTCCTAACGGAACACACCTCCTCATAACAGAACACACCTCCTCATAACAGAGCACACCTCTTCCTAACGGAGCACACCTCCTCCTAACGGAGCACACCTCCTCCTAACGAAGCACATCTCCTCCTAATGGAGCACACCTCCTCCTAACAGAACACAACTCCTTATAATGGAACACACCTCCTCCTAACGGAGCACACCTCCTCCTAACGGAGCACACCTCCTCCTAACAGAACACACCTCCTCATAACGGAACACACCTCCTCATAACGGAACACACCTCCTCCTAACAGAACACACCTCCTCCTAACAGAACATACCTCCTCCTAACAGAATACCCCTCCCCCTAACGGAACACACCTCCTCCTAATGGAACACACCTCCTCATAACGGAACACACCTCCTCCTAACAGAACACACCTCCTTCTAATGGAACACACCTCCTCCTAACAGAACACACCTCCTCCTAACGGAACACACCTCCTCATCTCCTCCTCCTAACGGAACACACCTCTTCCTAACGGAGCACACCTCCTCCTAACAGAACACACCTCCTCCTAACGGAGCACACCTCCTCCTAACGAAGCACATCTCCTCCTAATGGAGCACACCTCCTCCTAAGAGAACACACCTCCTCATAATTGAACACACCTCCTCCTAACGGAGCACACCTCCCCCTAACAGAACACATCTCCTAATGGAACAAACCTCCTAATGGAGCAGACCGCCTCATAAAGGAGCACACCTCCTCCTAACAGAACACATCTCCTCCTAACGGAGCACACCTCCTCCTAACAGAACACACCTCCTCATAACGGAACACACCTCCTCCTAATGGAACACACCTCCTCATAACGGAACACACCTCCTCCTAACAGAACACACCTCCTCCTAACAGAGCACAACTCCTCCTAACAGAACACACCTCCTCCTAACGGAACACATCTCCTCATCACCTCCTCCTAACGGAACATACCTCCTCCTAACGGAACAAACCTCCTCCTAACGGAGCAGACTGCTTCATAACGGACCAGACCTCCTCCTAACGGAGCAGACCTCCTCCGAATAGAACACACCTCCTCCTAACGGAGCAGACCTCTTCCTAACGGAGCAGACCTCCTCCTAACAGAACACCTCCTCCTAACAGAGCAGACCTCCTCCTAACAAAGCACACCTCTTCCTAACAGAACACACCTCCTCATAACAGAACACACCTCCTCCTAATGGAGCACACCTCCTCCTAACAGAACACACCTCCTCCTAACAGAGCAGACCTCCTCCTAACAGAGCACACCTCCTCCTAACGGAGCACACCTCCTCCTAACAGAGCACACCTCTTCCTAACGGAACACACCTCCTCCTAAAAAGCACACCTCCTCCTAACCGAGGACACGAGGTACTCCTGACTACAGCGACAGTTCTCACCTCACTGACTCTTTGATCTTGTCTGACAGCGATGACCTGGTGTCCGTCTTTTCAGCCAACTCGTCGACTGTGAGTTCGTCCATGACCTCCCGCTGGACGTTGTAGTCCACCCTCCTCCTCTTCACCAGATCATCCATCTTCATCATCTCACTGCCGTTCTGCAGAATGTTCGACATTGGCAAAAACAAAAACTCTCCCCTTCGCCTCACTTTAATGAGTCTGTGCCACTTGTACCATGAACTTTCTCCTCTGTGCCCCACTGTGACACCAGAGCACGTTCCAGATTGAGGGTCTGGATTATTAAGAAAAGCTGTCACTCTGTTTTATAGACTGGATTATATGCTAATATTCTAGACTCCACAAGCCAATCCAATTACAAGTATAGAGCTGTTGGTATGTGAGAATGGCAGAGACATCCAGATCTCTGGTGTGAGAGTCCTCACACTCTCCTGTCCTGACTGGTCTTAATGTGTTCTGGTGGATGTGCACGTACACATTCCCAACATCTCCAGCCTGAAGTGCAAAGTCTCCGAGCCACGGGAAGGCAGATTGCAAAACAGAGAGGGAACAACCCAGACCAGGGAACGGATCCTGGATCCTTACACACGTACAAGATCACAGAGGTCTTAGAGATAAGGTCACAGAGATAAGACAGGAAATCACTCTATGAAGTTCATCTTATTGTTCTGCCTGGTGCTCTATTAGTCCGGTGCCAGGTTTTCCGAGGAGCTATAGGGATGAGAGAGTAAATGATCTATAAGAGACTGAGAAGGCTAATGAGTTGTTAACATCACAGCTACATGAGATGTAGAGTTCACTTTATATACCATGTGAAATTACCCTAAACACATAATCAGACCTTAACTTATCTTTAAAAACATTCTGTAAATGCTACAGCAAAGTACTACAGCAAATTGCAGAGGTTTTTGATTCTTTATGTTATAAATTGCATATATAATGTAAAAATGTAAGTCTATAAAATAACCAGTACCCATTAAAGGCCTTATTAAAGTAATTCAAATGAAAGTGCAGGTTGTGCATTAAAGGTTAAGTGGGAGGTTGGTTATTCTCACAGATTTGATGTATTTTATGGAGGTCTCAGAGGAAGGAAGCATATTTTAATGTGATTCATGCATTTATAACTCATGATTAGGGGTGTTCCCCAGTTCAGTATTAATATTAGTGTGCAGTTTTATGTGCATACCATTAATCAGGATATGTATGAGGACGAAGTGTGCTTTGTGCTTGTCAATCATTAATGTGGCACCACCCCCAACTGCTTGTCCTCACTTGTGTCTGCAGAGACATCCTGAGACATCCAACAGCTTCTAGACTTTACAGAAGTAAATCATTGCTATTGTTATGTCACTATGTGAAATTAGAAATCTGGACAGAAGGATTTAGGACATGGTCAAGCACCTGATAAACTCGATTTTATAACGCAAGTGTTTTATTATCAGAGCCTTCTGTGGAAGTTTGCAGTAAACATGCAGTGTACGTTACCCTATGGCAAAATGGCACATTTCACAGAAGATCTAAAGGGATGGTAACCTGGAAATGAGGGAGCTGTCAGCATAAACTCGCCTGCCCGTTCTGATGGACGCTTGTTCCAGTCAGTACGTCAGGTAAAGACCAATATAGATTTGTGAACAAATAAATGTACAGTGGACAAATACATTTTGCTAAAAGTTCCCAGGGAAATTAATAATTTCAAGCAAATGATCAGCTTACAATGTTTCCTACTGCAAGGATAACAATCACAATGGGCTTGACATTCCGCACTCCAGTTTGAATAAAAGCTTTTGGTAAATAACTTGGTAGATTCATGTCTCCTGAAGGTCAAAGTTGAAGGGTAATCTTCACTTTTGCTTGAAGTTAACGACACAGATGGTCAACGTTAGACGTCACTGATATCTACGTCCATATCCTAGAAGCAAATACATGATCAGTGTCAAATAATACTATTTGTAGAAAACACACAGGTGATTCCTGTGATTAATGTGGCACAAATGCACACACACAAACACATGAACACGTATGCACACACCTGTATTTTACAGCAGTGCTGGACAGCATCGTGCACAGAGTGGAAAAAGCATGATCTGGCCAAACATTCAGGAACTACACCATTATCCTTCAGCTGAGAGAAGAGCCCATCTGCACACTCGAACACATTTTATACTTTATTTGATTCCATATACAGTAAATAACATCATCAGGAAACAAAATATTGCTAAAAAACATCCAGCATGGTATACAGTTCATTTCTCAAGTGCGATTTCAAGGATAAAGAAACACACACACACACACACACACACACACACACACACACACACACACACACACACACACACACACGCATGAATGCTAGGCTATATGTGTATTTCTACATGTGTGTTTGTAAGAGACATTAACCTGGACAGGCAGCGAGAAAGAGACTTATCTGCATGTCAAATTCTTCAGCCACCTGAGACACAGGGACGCACGAGGGACACAACATGGTGCACAGTTCAGATCTTTGTATATATACGACACACAGTGTGTTTGTGCGTGCTCATAAAACACAGCTCTGTGGGTACGCATGTGTGCGTGTTTGTAGGCAGGTGTGTGTGTGTGAAGTGAACCCACAGATCTGAGCATTCTGATGGAAGAATCCATGAAGACGACTCCACTCAACTCCAGGATGACACGGTGCTCAGAGCTGTGTGCAGCAGCTCTGACTGGACTCTCCTCTCTACCTCTCTGAACAGCCTGCACGGGGCCCAGAGCACAAGCATGAGCACACACACGCTCATTCATAGCAAGTGAGTGTTTGAACAAATCAAGTAAAGTTTGGAGTTATTTGTGTGTGTGTGTGTGTGTGTGTGTGTGTGTGTGTGTGTGTGTGTGTGTGTGTGTGTGTGTGTGTGAATACCTCTCTTAATGAGCTAAAATAGAGATTGTTGTTAGCGAAATACAACGGATTTGAGCAGGAGAATATGGTCACTCCAGGAATCTGTTTCACCTACAAAGACACACATTTCTTGCTTTGGGTGTTCAGGAAATGTTTGTATATGTGTGTGTATATATTAGGAAAATGCAATAGCAAATGCACTGAATCTGAAGTCTGACAGTCATGATCACACATGACCAAATTCTCCCACAGAAAGAAGAAAGTGAGTGAGTGAGTGTATGTGTATTCAGGACCTTGGTTTAAATCTTCAAATCTCTGTAGCAGTCAGTACCAGGAATGACTTCAAGAACCGCAAACCTAGCACTGTCACACATACACATGGTGGTGGTGGTGGTGGTGGGGGGGGGTTTGACAGAGTTAAACAGAGAGAGAGAATGCAGGAGAGACCTATTTCATTTGTACATCTCATTCCAGGAGAATGATTCCATGGATGCAGGCAGTTAGTGAGCGACTGTAACGTACCGCTGCGTCCTGAAGACAACGGTGAGGAGGGAGAAGACCATGGCAGCTCCCAGCCCTAAATCCAGGTTGAACACCAGGGCACACAGCAGAGACACTAGCCACACCAGCTACACCTCAGCAGGGCAGAAAGACAGGAAACACCCCTGATCAGAGGCCTCCTGGAGCTCAGAGAGCAGGGACGAGGAAGAGGGACCATCACATGAACACAGGAAACATAACGTCAAGTTTCCAGTGTTTGTTATCTCAGGCCAGATCATGGCTGGAGAAATCCATCTGTAAGGCACTGAAAGGCAGGAGATGTTTACCTGTCCCTGCTGTTCACACTGGATACGTGTTATTGAGGCTCAACTTACAGCTCCATCATAACACTTTTTAATCTCCTCAGTCCTTTCCAAGGCAGTTTTTTGTAATTATTATCATTATTATTTTTATTTATTAGACATATCTATTAATATTACTACTGTTGTTATTGTTGTTGCTGTATGCTGCAATTTTTCTTTTGTTCTAATATATTAAGTTTTTTTCAGATTATACTGTGTTTTTTGCAGTACAGCAACAGCGCAGACAGAGGCTTTGATATTATCTAGGGATCCGTGAAAAAAGTTTAAGTGAATGGTTGGAAACTGATGATGGATGGAGACTGATAAAGGATGAATCTGTGAACACATGGATGGATTTCTCTCCTTTCTCACTAGATCTAGACGGTCCGTAGCCCAGAGTCTTGGCACGTCCTTGATCTGAGCAAAAATCCCCTGGAGATTCACCAAGACAATTACAGCCAAGACTGCCTGTAGTGACACAAACACACAGACACACACACACACACACACACACACACACACACACACACACACACACACACACACACACACACACACACACACACACACACACACAAACAATTGTGCATGTACACAAACACACATACTCGTATACAAAAGCATGAATACATGCGTGCAGCTACCTTTGGAAGTAATTCAAAAAGTGGTCCAAACTTCAGCAGGACAGCCAAGATAAGGAAAGCAGATACCAGGGCTGAAACCTTGTGTGTGAGAGTGTGTGTGTGTGTGTGTGTATGTGTGTGTGTGAGAGAGAGAGAGAGAGAGAGAGAGAGAGAGAGAGAGAGAGAGAGAGAGAGAACATATTAACATGGTAGTAATAGGGGTAAGCATAATGTTTTTGTGTTTATTTGTGCTTGTATAGTTTTTGTGGAAGAACACAGGGCACAGTTAACATGAATCTTATG